>NC_134086.1:54723724-55026754 GCF_000715075.1 Nicotiana tabacum
AAAACTCTTATCAACCAAAGTCTCATCCCAACACTTTCATATACTGCCAATGATCACTAAAACACGCCGTAAGCCATAACCATTTCCCAGATCAACCATTCATGAAGCCAGTTCTCCTTTGGCAAATACCACAGCAAATTTCTGAGCCGAAGCTCGATATTATCCTTCCAACATGCTAAAATCGAATTCGTTCGTATTCATTAATGATCCCAAAGATCTCCTCTAATCCAACACACTACTCTAGTGACATGACACATCAATATAGGCCTAAGCTACAACTTGCACAATACGCGCACCGATAAGAAATTGTCTGAACATACACAATCATGAAAATGACTCAAATGAAAGAGATGAACCTCAAGCTTACAAGTACCACTACAACACAAGGTTGAGAACCCATCTCACATCATAGGAACAAAACACATGAATCCAACCCGCAAGGTCATACCTCCACATAACATTGTTGCAACGCGCGATCCTATCCAAACACTGCTCCACATGAAAGGCCTCAAGTCACTATGCTCAAAATCGACAACGACGCGCAATTTGATGTCTAAAACCAAAGCAAATCATCATAACCACGGCAAAACAATTGGCATAACATTACACAACCTGAAAGGACACAACCGATGCGCCATCCGCCGAGCAATATCCAATACTCCTCCCGCTTGAATTCCACTAAGAGACCTCAATAACACCGCACCACATGTGCCTATAACCAACAAATCCCATTGCCTCGCAACATAAAAAGGTAACTCATAGATCTCCCCAGATTACTAATAGGCTCAATAACAATCGAATCAACACATCCCTCAGCAATACAACTCAGAGCCAACCAAGCCGACTCAAGTTAGAACACAGATCCACATTGGTCTGCCAACAAACCCCTTATCAAGGAAACCCTGAAGCTGTTCCTTTAACTCTGTCGGTGTCATACGATACGGTGCGCGACATCAAATCAATACCGAAGTCAATAACGTTTCCCAGCGATATGCTCGGCCACAAGAACACATCCGAAAATTCCCTCACCACCAGGACTGAATCAATGGTAGAAGCCCATGTACTGACATCTATCACGAAAGCTCGCACTAAGAAAGACAATCCTTCCTAGCCGTCCGTTGGGTCTTCGAAATCTAAAACTACTCCACTAGGACATAATCCGTCGAACCTCGACACTCATTCTGTGGCATTTTCGACATAGCCAACAGCGCCACCTTAGCGCAATAGTCTAGAATGACACAACACGGAGACAACCAGTCTGAACCCAATATCATATCGAAATTCTGACATATCAAGCAATAAAAGATCTGCTTGGGTCTCCAAACCTCGATAGTCACTAGACAGTGCCAATACACGCGACCCACAACCACAACATAGCCTGAACATGAGAATTCCCAGTCTCCAACTCCATATAGCACACGAATCACCATACCTGATCCCAATTCCATCGTCTGAAGGTATACCACACCTCAAATACCCAATCATTCCACAATAGATACTCTAAAATTCTTCTGTGCCACCAAGAAGACTCGAATATTAGCAGTTGATCTACCAAGAAAGTGTCGCAATACTACCGAAGTACCATCAAGTTAATTATATTGCCTTTTTTTGAAACATAAACCCTCGTCAAATCACCCCAAATTAGCAATACAATTTCCTTAATCATCCGAAGACCCTTTCTCTAATTATCTAAAGCTCATTTCTCTAATTGTCTGAGACTGCCCGCTGCCTAAGAGTTTTTATGACCTTCCTTTCAGAACTGAACTGTAGCCTTACACACGCAATCTCAATCCTCCACAGCATACCGCATATACCATACCATCCTAGGATAACATGAGGACTTCATATCTCTTCCGAGCCACCAGCAACTATGTACTCAACCAACCAATAATTTTCCACTGAGCCCAATCTAGAAGAAAATCACTATACATCCCATGCTCCTCACGCCAGCAGAAAATATATATCTCTAGCCATGGTAGAATTCGACAAGAACTCTCCGACTCCCCTCGGCACAAACAAGCCTGTCATGACTGAATCCTCCTAACTCAACCAACCTACGCAGGCAACTAAAACCCAAGAGCATTTCCGCAAAATACGTGTAAAAACTTATTACCTCGTAAACACCCAAGGAACTAATCATATCCTTAGCATACTGGTCTGGCCTACTACCAAGTTGTCCCATCTATCCGAACTCCCTTCTGATTTACCTTCAACTTGATACTCCTTCTTGCTATAACATCACAATTCCTTAACCCAGACTTACCACACGAGACCCAAGCATAAAACCACACCGTCCTATGGTCCATAAGCCGCTGAATACTCTCTAAATATTCCCAACAACACCGCGTTCAAAATGCTTACCCTGAAGAGACTTCCTACAAATCCATAGCCATTACCTTCATCTTCCTGATACTGATATATAGAATTCCATAATTAATATAGAAAATACCACAAGTCTTGACATCTTCCAATGAAAACTCACTTTCTAGCCACATATACAACTTGAAGATACCCAATTGTTACATGAAAAATCTTGAACCCATTAGAACCATTCTCAAGAGTCGTCCATTCTACTCAAATTGCAATTAGCCTGATCAAACGAACCGAACAACCCGTGCCTCATTAGCACTCTGATACCGCAGAATGTGATATCATTCCATTACAACCAAGCAACTTCCTGCTCTATGCACCGAGCATCCTTTACCAACAACGACTCAAGACATCCCGTGATTCTCACACACCTGTGAAGCATCCTATAACCATTGTTAAGAATTTTCCTTTACTCGAGCCATCCTCGGTCTCAATCTCCGCCGGCCATAACTAATTCACCCAAACGCCTCAAACTAGAACTGACATAGCACATAACCGTGCAATCAACTAATCAATAGCAGGCTCCACCACTTTGCCCGAAGCCATAGATCAAAACACACTCAACAACTCATAACGCATATACTCTATTGCTGCCATAACACCATAGTGAGATTAAGCTCAAATCCTTTGTAAGCTTGGGAAAACACAGATCATCATGTACTTTAAATCTTCTACAAATCTCGCGTTCACTCTCACAACAGTTAAACCCACTCCCTTAAGCGACCCAATTTAAATTACAACACATATCTTTCACTTGCAAATAAAATCTTCTATGAGACAACATAAAGATCGCACAAACTTCGAACACTCTGCAAGAGATAACCCACCTGCTTCGCCTCGAACTAACCTTTCCGTATACCTTTAACCGTCATAAAATTTACGCAGTCACTTTGTCTTCCTGAGTTTGAACTCATAGCGCAACATGAAATTTACTTCACTCCCAACTGGAAAACATGAAAAGATTCTTCACACGCCCATAACTCGAGGCTATACCTCGAATCAAGATGGAAATCAAGCACCTAATAGTTCTTCTATCCTCCAGCAGACCCTTCTTGTCGCTTCCAATCATATATATACATCTCGTAGTACTAACATACTCATCACATAGCCATCCAGCCGTCACTTCTACTAATAGGGATACTACCGTACATATAAGTTCAAAAACACTTGCTCACACAATCATCACCTCTATGCTCAAGCTATAGGTAAAAATTCGGCCTCATGTCCTCTAAACTGGCCCAATATCAACTCATAGAGGTCACATCTCACCCCTCGATAAGGGAATCTCAAGCCATCGATGCACATCTGATACTGAGCGCTCATGCGCGCATACGAATGCGTGGAAGGAATTCAAAGAGATACATTTCAAGCTGAATCAAGGACGCACGATAAGAATTTAAGAATGTGAAGTTTTTCCTAAAGGTTCTGCAGCCTCTTGAGGATAAATACAGATGTCTCCGTACCGATCGGCAAGACTCTACTAAACCTACTCATGACTCATGAGACATATTTAACCTAGGCTCTAATACCAACTTGTCACGACCCTAAACCCGAACCAGGTTGTGATGGCGCCTTTCGTGAAGACAAAACTAGCCAACTAGTCCCAATTCAATTTTTAAATAGTTAAACATTGATAAACGGTCTAAGCATGAGTAAATAAACCAAAGACAAAGCAAAAGATTTTATAATGTGCGGAATACAGCCCAAACACAGCCCGATACCGAGGTGTCACAAGTCACGAGCATCTACTAGGGTCTAAATACAACTGAAAAGTCTGAAATGTGCAAAATACGGATTAATGATATAAGGAGGGAGAAAAGAAGTGCTGCGAACGCTGGCAGCTACCTTGCTAAACTCCGATGACTTTGCCTCCGATCAGTTTATACCCGCTACCATCTTTAGAAATACTTGAATCTGCACACAAAGTGCAGGGAGTAAAGTAAGTACTCCAACTCACTGAGTAATAATCATAACTAAAGTTTGAATGGTAAGAAATCACGAAAAGTGCATCAACATGTTGTATAGAAGTAGTACAAAACTAGTAAGAAAGCAACGAAGCTGTAAAATCTTTTAAAAACATCTTAGCTCAATTTAACTTCTTTGAAAATGACTTTTCAACAGTTACACAAATGAATGCAAAACAATTGAAGAAAATAAGTTTCGTCGAATCTCGACAAGTTGGTAATGTTATAACATGTACTTTTGGGGTGATACTAGGGCTGTTAGCTTGATAAAGAGGTTATTTTATGAGTTATTTTAGTCGTATGATAGTCGTGTATTATGTTTTGAAGTCAAGGGAGTTGTGAAACAAAAGTTGGCAAATGTTATCACAAGTAACATTCATAAATGTGCTGAAAATTAGGTCAAATGTAGCTGAGCGTTTCTCCCAATATACTTTGAATTACGGGATGATCCTCATATAAAGTTGAAGATCCACGAGTCTATTTTTAATTCATTAAATTGTTTGTCAATAAAATATTGGAGTAGAGAGATATTCGAATTTTCGTGAGACCGCGCAAGAATCTCCCAATGGGACCCACTTATGCAGCATTAGACCTACTTCGCTTTATAAATGATTTGGACGCCTATTTTTTGCTCATTTTTGACTCAACTTTGTATCCAAACTTCTCCTAACCCTCCTAAACATATACCATAAGGTTTTTAAGTGATTCCAAAGTGATTACACTATATTTTAACATCAAAAGTAGTTTGAGATATTATTGT
The DNA here is from genome assembly GCF_000715075.1 of Nicotiana tabacum. Taxonomy (NCBI): domain Eukaryota; kingdom Viridiplantae; phylum Streptophyta; class Magnoliopsida; order Solanales; family Solanaceae; genus Nicotiana; species Nicotiana tabacum. The sequence continues at coordinate 54,728,819 of NC_134086.1, forward strand.
TCTTAATGGACTATTTTGGGAGCGTTGTTTACATAAAATTTAAATGCTTGTAAACCTTAGGAAATGACTTGTTTATATTGTTATTTTCATTAATATATTATCTACATGTCGAACTAGCTATTGGTATTGTGAATAAGAAGATAGAGGACAATATAACAACGAAAGTTGTATGTGTTTTTGTTGGATTGCTGGGTTGTTTTAGTGTTGATTAGGTGATTAATTGGAGGTTGTAAATCCTTCGATTTTACTTGGTATCATGCTGGACATGTTTTTAAGTTAACTAATTTATGATAAGGGGGTTGAAGGGCGCTAAAGGATTCAATCCAAGCTTGCCGCTCGTCGTGATATGTTGAAGACTTGTTAATAAAATATTTTGTACCCTATTGTTGATGTTGTTCTTATCTGGTTGTTGTTATTGGTATATGGTATTGGAGGAGGCCCTTGTTACGGGGGAGATGCTGCCCAAATTTACTTAAACGATCTACTAGTTTAAGTTGCGGAATTAGCATTTACTCCGTACTAATTTTAAATCTAGCATTTACTCCATACTAATTTTAAATCTCTTTATGCTTTGGTAGATTTAGTTGAGTTGTTTGAAGAATTGCTTGGAAGGTATTAATCACTCAACGGAGTTAAGTTATGTTAAGTCTATTCCCTTTTTTTACTTTTGGCATGATCCATATGATTTAAACGAAACGAGCAAACACAGAAGTTTTACAAATCACTCTATTCTTAGAAGTACTACGGGTGCCTATGTTCTTGATTCGCCACCTGTCCTATTATCATATTGTTTGTTCATGGGTCTCATGAAATATGTAAGTTGATAAAGTTTATTTCATGGTATTAACTAAAGGCATATTAATATTGTGACATCCCGAAAGATCTTATTGATTTACTTCTTATGCATTGCATTCATTTATACATGTACATTGACCCATGATCAGAGGTATGGGAAAAGGTTACGGCATTATATATGCACCATTACCTGATCAGTTGGTATACGTTGGTGATTTCCCCCACAGAGGCCAAGATGATATGATAGGATGCCCTTAGAGGCTTGATGATGTTATGTATGGATATACCTATATATGACATTTATACGCATATGCATGACATTATAAATGTTTTATGATTTACATAGCTCTTCAGACTTACAGGTCGATTCCCTTAATTCATCTTTCTTTAATGTCTATTATATACTGCTTTTCATGCCTTACATACTCGGTACTTTATTTGTACTGACGTCCCTTTTGCCTGAGGACGCTACATTTCATGCTCACAGGTCCTGATGCACAGGTTGGTAGTCCTCCTTGTAGGTTATCTGCTAAGCGATAGGTGTTGGTGCACTTCACTTACTCCGGAGCTGCCTATTTGGTCAGTATGATTTGGATATGTATTGATTGGTATGGTGGGGCCCTATCCCAAACTTTATGATGTTTATGTACTCTTGGAGGCTTGTAGATAGATATCATGTATATGGATACCTGTATGGGCTTATCGGCCTATGTTTTGAGTGTACAAATGATCATGTCGGCCTTATAGGCCTGTATGTCACATGTATAAGTTTCTATATCATGTTGGGTCGTCCTATGTCTAGTATTCCCTTATGTTTTATTCTGGTTATCTCATGATGGCCCTTCTTGCCCATTTACGCATGATGGTGTGATAAAAAAGATATGTTATGTTGGTAATCGGTTGAGTAAGGCAGTAGGTGCTCGCGGCCCTGTGATTTGGGTCGTGACAAAAGTGGTATTAGAGCAGTTCTGTCCTAGGGAGTCTACAAGTCGTATCTAGTAAAGTCTCGTTTATCGGTGTGATGTGCACCACACTTATAAACAGGAGGCTACAAGGAATTTAGGACTATCACTCTTTGTTCTTACTCTAGATCATGTGGTAGAGCTTAGTTGTAAGAATTCAAACTCTTAATTTCTATTTTATTTCTAATATAATGATACCTACATCTAGAAAGATAGTTGTAAGAGATTCAATATGGCTGTGGAATAGTTGAGTTAGAGGAACTCGATTTTGCATCATGATTATGATGAGTAAATGTGAGGTCTTCAGCAAATATGCATCTACTAGGACGTGTAAGCTTCTTGATAACCCTAAGGTATGAATATCTATTCAAACATATGGTTTAAAGTAACGAGACAATCAGAAGGTTGGCAAAAGTTTCAACAAAGTAAAAGAAGCAAGGTGAAGAAAGGTGCGAGGTATCCAGTTAGTGAAGATTATTAGTATTTACATTTCAGGTAGAGAAATATAAGCATTCTTAGTTACTTCAACAGTAACAGAGAAATGTACAATTGGCCACACCATTCTCAGTTATGCCCTATGGAAACTAATAGATATAGTTTAAGAGAAGAATGGGATATCAAGATCCAACTGGGGTTAGGGTCACCCAAAAGGGTGGATGGATTATTATCATTAGCTAACATTTCCGAATGATAGTGCAAATGTGAGACACCCATATGGTGCACTTTATAATAGTACAGACAGATATGGCATACTAGAATGTCTTGAAAATTTTTAGAAGATTGGCATTGTAATTCTTGAAGGGATAAATATTTATGTTTGTATGGCTCCCGCCCTAGTAAAGAGAGAATGCTAGGCGACCCGAAGAGCTAGTAGATAGAGCAAGGGTGATAAAAGCGAAAGAATCTTTTGCTGAATTTTTAAGCATAAGGTGATAGAAAGAAATATTAGCAGGAGAATACAAAGAGAGTAAATGAAGCATTATGAGTAAGATGTGATAAATGAGTGAAGGGAAAGACAAGAAGAGACAGTCCTTCAAATAATAAAAGAGTATATGCCATAAAGTCATATCCTTATTCTGAGAAATGAGTAGGTGACTCAATCATGATTACCAGAAGGCTAAGTTATACCCCCAGAGTAATATATTAGTATGGGCTATTAAATAAGATAAAATTGAAATTAATTAGGGACCGAACAATTTGATAATAGTTGACATCGTGAGAATTTCAGAAATCGTGTTCCAGCAATAATAGAATGGAGAACAGAAGAATAACCTTTAAAGGTCACTCAGGAAGACGCTTCACTAAAATCAAGCATTGCAAGTAGAGTTAAGCTTACAGGACTAAGTGTACTAGTTACATTAGGTGTAACTCTCATGAGTAAGAAATTCAGTTATCCCTGGTATAGAAGGGTTACCGCAAGGTGAGTAAGGGTCATTGAAAATATGGAAAGACGCTGAAAATGAAGAGGTAAAACTTCTGCATGTAAAACTTCATAGCATTAAATTCTAGTACTCTCTTAAAGGTGGGAAAATGGTGTGATATGGTATTAAGTCAGAGTTAAGTGGTTCAGCTAACTATGGAATGGTAAGGTAAGAATGCAATAAAAAGGTGAATGGCATGAAACTGCATTTATTCAAAAATTACAGTTATGTTACGACTCCAGAACATTATGTAACAATGATGTCAGGGAGAGGCAATAAGGGTTCCCGCACTAGATGTTATTGATAAATAATTGTGAATGAACACTTAATACCTAAGGAGCCAGTGCAAGAGATGAGTTAAGACAAAGGAAATAACCCAAGGAATATAGATATGAGAATGGACCAACGAGTAGTTAGTAGTTGATTCAGGAAGAGTCGAGTTATGGCTAGACAAGAGGATATTCAACATATTGTACAAAACTAACGTAGTGATCCCCAACATAGTGAATTCAGTCTCACAGATATGACATCGTGATCTTTGAGAAATATTGAGATATGAGTTGGAGTGGTTAAAGGTACCATATAAGTGTTACGAAAATAAAAGAGGGTGCCACTGGGAAGACTAACAAAACGTTTAGTTCAAAAACAACCCTACGAGCACAATGGCACGAAGGTAAGTACCTAAAAATAACTATAGGCGAGTAATAACAACAAAAATTCCTTCAAATATACCACGTAATAAGCTCGTAGCTTTATAGGAGTCAGAGGATCTCCCCTAAGTACTACAACGAAAGACTAGCTGAGGAAATAAGGAAGAAAGCTTCAACTTAAGTATAGTAACTTGAAAAAGAAATGGTCTTGTAACAACATTCTCACTACAACATTGTATACACTCCATAAGAATGTGGAACCTATCGTGACTAATGAATGGGAAGTCAAAATAGATATATGAGTAACAGGGAATTCCAGTATTGGTGGGCACTAAGATAAGTCAAGCATTCATGTAGCAAAGTGCTGGAACAACCAAAAAAAGTAATTGCTTATGTTTAAAGACAATTGAGAAGACATTAAATGAAATATATGGTGCTAGCAAGGTAGAGGAAGGTTGTGAGTAGTATGAATAGATATGTGTATGTCACAAGGTAAAGTATTGTAGTGCAACAAGGTTTTAGGTATATGTGAGCACGTGATTTTTGTTTCGCACGACAATCGCTCCAAAAAGAAATAAAAAATAATAATTGGCCCTGCTGTACAATTTTTGGATTTCTGTGCGGCACTTTGTTGATTTATTTGTGACTTTGGCCCATTTTATTTATTTACTTTATTAAAACAAAATTGAAAAATGTGTACGTGTCATGCATAATTTGAACCGTAACATGGTTTAAATAGAAAGGCATAAACAGGCACCTTTGTCCGTGATTTTGTTTTGTTTGATTTTACTTGTTTTGAAATATTTTAGTGTGTGTGCGAATAATTGTATTGAGTGTGTATTTAATTTTTGATTTTTTGTTTAGTTTTGTTTTTAAATAAACAAGGAAAAGAAATAAAAAAAATAATAAATAAATAAAAAAAAAAAAAAGAAAAGGGTCCCTTTATTCTTCCGGACTTGGGCCAATTTTAACAAAATTGGCCCAAACGAACAGCCCAAAACCCAGGCCTGCACGGTCCAGACCACCTGATGCCCAGAGAATCCAAACGACGTCGTTTTGGTACAGGTTGATCTGGGCCGTTGATCTCAAATTGATCAATGGCCAAGATCAATTCCCCATAACCCACCAATAAACCCGACCCGTCTCACCCGGACTGACCCCAACCCTCAACCCTCAAAACGACACCGTTCCATTTAAGCCTTCAGATCCAGACCGTAGATCTAGATTGATCTAACGATCGAGGTTCACCCACCCACTAACTATATAAACCATTCACCATACCCTGCCCCCCTAGCCAACACCCCCGCCTTCGTCTTCACCAAACCCATCCCCTTCAAACCCTAGCCGCCCCTGCACACCTTCACCAGAAACCCGGCGGCCTGAACGCCGGTGACCTCCACCTGAACACCATAGAACCCCCATGCCATCCTGAACCTAAATCTACCAACCACACACTTCGAATCCTACCCCACCTGCTCGAATCTTCATTTGAAGATTCGAGTCGGAACCTAATCTACACCAACCAACCCAAGCTTCACACCAGACACTCCCCAGACCCCCCTCGTGACCAAACCATACTTGGTTTGGTCCGAATCTGATCAGGGAAGCCTGAATCCCAGATCTAAGTTTGAAAGTTTTGTGTCCTTCGTCACTGGTTCATACCGGTTCAACCGAAGAGATTAAGGTCTAATGGACTTTAATCAAAGTGTTTCTCATCTGAGAAACACTTCGATTAAAGTCCATTCAGCCTTAAGAAAAGTTTGTCCAAATCCGAGTTCAAACTTTTAACTTTGCAAGCTTTAAGGTGAGTTTGTTTTCTTTCCTTTATTCGTTTTAGTCCGTGTGATTTGTTTTAAATATCTGGTCATGTTTTGTTTCAATTTGTGTCTTTAAATTTTACCACCTTCTGATTGACCACTTTGCCTGAACCATTGTGTTTTGTTTGAACCCCTCCTATTCTGATAAGACATGTGTATTGGTTGTATTCCAAATTTGTACTGACTAACTGATTCCTCAAAGTATAATCCTGCTTAATCAGTATAAGTCGAGTCATGTGTCCCATACTTCTGAATGTCTGATTTTTTGCTACGATTGTGTATGTTAATGCTAATATAGTCGAGTCGACATGTGTCGTCAATTAATTTCAACTGTCCAAACAATAACAAATCGATTTACTTCTGCTAAGCATTTGTTGAGTCAATTAAGAACCAGTTTTTGTTTACTTATAGTTGTTTGAATCGATCAGTAATGTAAAAAGGATTGTTTGATTTAAATTCTGAATTGGAAGGCATGTGCACTCGTGCACAGCATGTGCCTTGGTGCACCTCAAGTGCTTTGTGCACAGCCTGTGGCCTGCATAAAGGTCTTTGTTAAGTTTTAAACAATTTGACAGCATATGCTGTCAGAGACATTCTACTGCCCATGCCTGGCTTTAGTTTAAAGGATCATTTAAACCTTTTAAAAGTGAAATCTGTCAGGGAATGTTGATGGGGTTTAATACTTAATTAGCTAAAGTTGGAATTGAAAATGGAAGGCACATGGGAGGGGTACTGTGATTTCTGAAAACAGGCTGTTAAAAAGAGTAGGATAGAGGCTTATAAAAGGGGGGGGAGACAGGCAGAAGGGGAGATAGACATACAGAAAGAGGACTGGGCTTTGAGGGTTGTAAAAGAAAAACATACTGTGAGGAGTTTGGAAAGGAGAGCTGGAATACATACAAAATAGATACACATAGATAGAGAGAGATTAAGGGATAGAAGGGATACAACCAACAATCAGAAACTTTTTCCTCCTATTATTATTGGGTTTTCAGTTGTTTCAATTTGTTCAAATCAATTCTGATTCTTTGAAATTCCAGTTGTGTCTATTAGTCGAGTGTTTTCATTGGTTTACTACTGGTTTGGTCTATCTGGAGTTCTGATTCTACTCCACTGGGTTTTGCTGTTATTTGGCTATTGCTTTCTATTGGCCATAGTTGCATTTCTGCACTCGAGCCTGTTTCTTGCTGTATTGCTTTGCCTGCTGCTATTCTGCCCTGCTGCTACTGTTTAAGTGTTGTTACTGCTGCTGCATTTGTTCATTGTTACTCTACTGATTGCCCTCTTCTTCAATTGCAAATATTCCCAGGTACACAATCTTTGAACCTTGTATTGTTGAAAGTTTGAAGTTGAAGCAGAAATAAAGAAATGAATACCAGTTTATGTTATAGCATTGGTGTAAAAAGATAGTTCGAATGTTAGTTGGGCCTGTATTTTTACTGCGAACTGCAAATATTCTATATAAACTAGCATACATTCTGTTTAAGATGAACTGTTAGATAGCATGGCTCAACAGTAATGATAGTATGACATAGACAGCATGTTTTGATTTAGTATACATTCAGTTCAGTATAACACTTGTTTGATTTAGTATGACTGTATAGCATAGAGTCATGGTAGCACTTGTATGCATTTTGCCTAGACCACTGAATTGACAAAACTGTGGTACTGGGTCCGGAATAAATGTATCCAAAACAAACTCCCATACAGTCACATTAAGAGTCTGGCTATGAATGTCAGTTCTCCTGTCAGTTTATTCGTTCCAATGCAGGTTCGATACTGGGTTTCGGTATAGATTCTTTTGATGATTGTTGAGAAAAACTAATAATCCTTTTTGAGTTCAATTAGTAGTAATTTTCATAATAAAACAGCCGATTTCTTTTATCAATTTCAAATAGTTTAGAGTGTTAAGAATAGAACTTGGAGGTCGTTAAACATAACTCAATATATGTTGTTAGTTTGTTTGCAATCTCACTTAGCGAATTAATAAGCATATTCACTTGTTGAAGACAAAGCATGCGGTAACCCTCACCTCATGAACAATCAATCAGGTAATCAAACAAGTTTAGGTTCGGCAAACATAATAAGGATTCAGTCCGTATTTGTCCAAACCAGCAAAATTCGGCATCATCCTTTTCTTTAAAGATAAATGTAGTAAAGACGTAGTCATTGTAGGGTACCCTTCTAAAATAATGAGACGAGCCTCGCCGAATAAAAAGGCAAATTGCGGGGCCCTCAATAATTGGTCATAATAAATACTTAGAATTTGGGATGGACTGTTTAGTGAATTCCACTGCCTTCCCTAAAGATAATAACGCGTTAGACTTTTTAGGCGCGACTTAATTAAATTACATTCTTAAATTCGGGTGCGCATTTATGTGACCCAAATTCAAATCTCAACGGAGTCGAAATGTGTTAACAACTACGGGTGCATTGATTGTGACGTGGTTCGAGATGCATTTTCACGACGTTGCAATTCTATAAAAATAAATGATAATAATAAAAGCGGTTTAAACTTAATAAAAGCACGTAAGTCATAACATGTATTTAAATCAGATATTTAGCCATTATAACAATTTAAGCGACCGTGCTAGAACCACGGGATTCGAGGGTGCCTAACACCTTCCCTCGGGTCAACAGAATTCCTTACTTAGAATTTCTGGTTCGCAGACTTCATTTGGAAAAGTCGAAAATCTCCTCGATTTGGGATTCAAGATAAACCGGTGACTTGGGACACCAAAAGCCAAACCTTTCCCAAGTGGCGACTCTGAATTAAATAAATAATCCCATTTCGAATATTGTCACTTAAATTGGAAAAGCTCCCCTCGCGCATTAACCCTTCGGGGCTGGGCGCGCAAAAAGGAGGTGTGACAGCTCTGGCGACTCTGCTGGGGACTGTGACCCAGAACCACTGGTTCAGGGTCCAAGAATTCGAGCTTAGAATAATTATTATATTTGGCTTTATTATCTGATCTTTATTACATGTTTTGCATAAAAGTGCTAAATGTTGTCTTTTACCGCTTTTGTTATTATCTGAACTGTATATAAACTGTGCCGAAACCCTTCTTTTCTTACCTCCGGGGAGAAGCTCGCTGGTCGAGACTCCCTATTCTATTAGTGTCAATACCTGAAATAAGAAAGAGGTCGGACAAGTTACAAAGCCGGACGATCTCGCGGGTCCCCGGTACGTAGCCCCCCTCCTCGACTCGAGTTGTCCGCTCGGGTACACAGTCTAGAACAAATACCAAGGTTTAAACCTAGTATAACGAAACTTCATGCCGGATCCCTAGTAGGAACGCTTATTTGCATCATATTGCATTTGACTTAGGGGACTCAACACAGGGGTTGGGTCCGTCTAGGACAGGCAACCTGAAATGGAAAAGACCATCATGCTGCATTCCCATCTGTGTTGTGCATTTATTTGCTTCGGTTCCGCATGTCGACCGGTTCCTAAAAAAAAGAGGAAAATAGCAGCGTAGAGGAGATAATTGCTTATTTTTGGAAAATAAAACCAATGTCCAAGTAGTGTCAAAACCTCGCCGGAATTTTTCTAAAAAAAAACTGTCTTGTTTATTGAGAGTTATTAAGAAAAAAAAATATATAAAATTTTTCTTTTATCACTTTCAAAAAAAGGGGTATTTATTTTAAAAGTAAAAAAAAAAAAAATCGAAAATTCATAAAAAAAAAATGTGTTGTTTCTTTCGTAGTACCCCTTTTATGAATTCAGACTAAATAGTCCAAATTTTTCCAAAAAAAAATAATATAAAAAATAAATAGTTTCTTTTAATCTTTATCTCTTTTCAAAAAAAATGTAAAAATACGCATTTCTGATTTCTAGGTTTATTCGATTTTTTCCTATATGCCCGAACTACGCCGGTTTGATTCTCACCGGGTGTGAGATACGTAGGCAACCCTCGTCGGGTTCAACCCCATTTTTCTAAATAGCCAAAAGTCAGTAAATAAATAAATAAAAGATGTGTCAAATTTTTAAAGGAGTCGTAAATAAGTCAGGTGATGTTGTTTTATCATAAATAGCCGAATGTTCACGAAAGGGACGCCGGAAGGCTGACTTTGCATAAACAGCCACCTTTGGGTTTTGTTTAGCGTTTTTTTAGACCCGCACAGCCTTAAAATCTTTGTCTCCAAAGTGTTTAAAGGCCGTGGTCAAAGCTTGATCCTCTCTGTAAAAAAAAATATATATTTTTTTTGAGTCAGTCAATTTTGTTAAAATCACCTTAATAAATGTACAGGATGAGCACGATGCAAAATGAACATTTTTCAATAATGACCAAAATCTCTGTCAAGTTACGGCTATGGTGGAATGATCTAGGTGTTAAAGGACAAAATGAGGTTAAGAAATATTTGAAAGGTCTTGTGGGTCTGTTGGAAATCCAGCCTCGGGGAGATATCACAAGAGCTTTGGTTACCTATTGGGACCCGGCGCACAATGTTTTCCATTTCTCTGATTTTGAGCTTACCCCAACTTTGGAAGAAATGGCCGGATACATCGGGAATACTGAACTTCCGTTGAGGGAAAAATACTTGGTCGCCCCAAGAGTCGTCACGGTACATCGGTTCCTGGATTCATTGAAAATACCTAGAACAGTCCACAACCCGGATCTAGCAGCCGGATTCTGTACTCCATGCTTCATATATGATAGATACGGTCACGAGGGGGGATTCAATAATCCAATCAACAAACTGTGCAGCAAAGGAGTTCGTCAGAAGTGGGACGAGCACAGACGGGTGGCGTTCATGATAATGTTCCTGGGTCTTCTGGTATTTCCGAGAAAAGATGGAAACATTGATTTGAAGATATCTGGGGTCGTCAGCACTTTACTCACGCAAAGTGGCAGTACTCTCGCGCCAATGGTGGTATCTGACATCTTTCGAGCTCTCACAGCTTGTAAAACTGGGGGAAATTTCTTCGAAGGTTGTAACTTGCTCCTACAGATATGGATGACCGAGCACCTCTGCCATCATTCCGGGATGTTGAGCCATGGTTCCCCGGAAAAGACCCGCATAGAAGAATCTTACACGAGAACCAGAGAGATCATTTGGCCCAAAGGAGTCCTGGCATGGACCTCGTTCTTGCAAGCTCTTACTGCCAGCCAAATACAATGGACGTTGGGATGGTTGCCTGTTGATGAGGTCTTATATATGTCGGCGGCTAAAACTCATTTCTTACTGATGGGGCTTAAGAGCATTCAACCTTACGCACCCGGACGAGTGTTGAGACAGTTCGGAAGGTGCCAGACAGTACCTCATGAAGAAGATCTCAGCGCTCAAACAGTTGAGATAAGTCCTAACGGACAGTTCCCAGAAGCGAAGATTCGCCAAATCTGGAATGAGGGTCAATATTTGAAATCAGATACTTGCATGCGGGATCGAGCCAAGGGAGAAACGGCGCTAGGTTACCTTGCATGATATAGAAGGGAACTCGAGCATGAAAGGCTAGCTAAGAGACCCCACATCCGGGATTTCACCGAGTCATCGCAAAGGCATTGGGATTGGTTAGCAAAGGAAAGAGGTTATTGTGCCGAAATCAGCAGATTAAAGCAACAGGTAGAAGGCATGAAATACGAGCACAGCGTGCAAATTGCTACCGATCTGGGAGAGCGGAACAGGTTAACTCAAGAAAATGAAATGCTCAGAGCCTAGATCAAACAGATAAGGTTGGATGCAGATAGACAACCAAGGCGTCGATTGGACGAGCAGCTGATAAAAGGGCTAAAAGGTGAAATCAGGGAATGGCGAGATGGCTTGGAGAGATCTGAAAACATCATAGCAGAGTTCAAGGCACAGTGGGATACAAGAGCAGATAAGCATCGCAGATACCTGAATCAATTGGAAGGCGACCACGAGAAGACTGTTGCTAAAATAAAGAGAGAAATGGCAGCACTTGAGATCAAAGCAGCTAGTCAGGCCAAGGATTTCCAAATCGAGAGCAGATACTGGTATGACTCAATAGCCCAGATGAAGTTGGAAGTACGGCGATTGAAGCATCGACACGTACAAGATGTTCAAGTCTTCAAGATATGCAGCGATCAGATAAAGCACCTACTTGTAGAGAAGAAGCAAACCAGAGATAGGATCAAAGCCATTGCCCACGCCATCACCAGACGATGTCTACGATGTGAGAACATGTCCAGTGTTACCTTCCTCTCGGCAGTAATGGTTTATGTCAAGCAGACTATGCACGAGCTGGAGCAACTTGAGAGGGATCTCACGCCTAGGACCGCGGCGAGGCCGAACGATGCCCCGCGGAAACCAATTTTTAAAACCATAATGCATTCATAGGTCAAATCTGTATCTTAGCATCTTCTGCCTGTTTTTCCATCAGGGTGATTTTCAGTCTATTTTGAGTCTAGGTTTATTTTAAAAGTTTGCTCTTTCTTTTGCAAATGTAACTTGTAATAGAACGTTTCAACAATAAAGAGGTTGTTTCTTTTACGCCCATTTGTGTTTTTCGAACTACGTAATGATCTGATTCACGTAGGCATCGTGATACGTAGGCAATCCTCATCGGATCCGGTCGCATTTCTTTTACTGCAAAATAAGAAAAAAAAACATAAAGGAAAAACAAAAGAGAAAAGAAAAAAAAAACTAATAAAAAATGCCGGAATGACACATGCTCTCGTAGCAAACATATAGTAATCCACTTAACTGTATAGGTGCATCATGCCCAACGTGAGATTAACTATCTGTTACTTGCTACAAATTAACCGTGCGTTTGCAAATATTCCCAGCATTTCCAGGGTTTTTGAAAAGACGGTTGGTTTGGTGAAAGTCTGGCCTCGCACTTATACTTCACGAGGTCAAGGAGAGGTGTTCAACTACCTGGTGTTAGGACCAGAAGCAGTACTCACACTTACTTCACCAGGTCAAAAGGAAGCGTGGAAATGTCTTCGGAAATTCCATTGCAAACAGTCCCCGTCTCTGAGGAGAGCTCAATCTCAGCCGTCCTCACACCTGAATCCGCAACTGCGGAGGAAAATAGGATCCTACGGCTCCGCATGTTGGAAATGCTGGATGACTGGAACAATGGGAAAGAGCCGCCAAGTGTCGTCCCCGGATTCCCTGAACTATTCTCCAGGTCAAGTGGGACTTCTAATGTCCCCATAAATTACCCTGCTACCCCATTTGGGTACCCAGCCACCTCCGCCTTCTCTGCAGGATCACCTTCTGAGCCTCATCCCCGAATGTCGGCCACTAATGCAAGCATGAACATCTTTACTGCATCGCCTTGCCCAGCTACGGCACAGCCTGCCACGTACAAGCCAAGCCTTGACTCATCCTCTTTTACATTCCAAGCACTGTCGTTCTCAATGGAACCAACTAGGTTCGCTACCAGTACTAATCCTCTACCGCCTCAGTGCGAGCTTGTACCAGGGCAGGATCAGAACCCCAGAGTTGTAGAACAAAATGAGATGGCCAAAAGGATGAGAAGCCTTGAGCAAAGTCTAAAGAATATGCAAGGATTGAGCGGGCAAAAGAGCGTCTCTTACGCCGACCTATGCATGTTTCCTCACGTACACATGCCAACGGGTTTCAAAACCCCCAAGTTTGAGAAATACGATGGGCACGGTGACCCCATTGCACATCTTAAGAAATACTGCAACCAATTGCGGGGAGCCGGCGGAAAAGAAGAAGTGCTAATGGCATACTTTGGGGAAAGTTTAGTAGGGATAGCTTCGGAATGGTATATGGATCAGGAAATGTCCCGATGGCATATATGGGATGATCTCGCCAGAGATTTTGTAAAACAATTCCAGTATAACATCGACATTGCGCCAGACCGAAACTCTCTGTCGAATTTGAAGAAGAAGCCTTCGGAAAGCTTTAGAGAGTATGCTATTAAGTGGCGTGAACAGGCGTCGAGAGTGAAGCCTCCCATGGATGAAGTGGAAATGGTCACTACCTTTCTCCAGGCTCAAGAGTCTGACTATTTCCAGAACATGATGTCGGCCATGGGTAAGCCATTCGCGGAAGCGATCAAGATTGGAGAGATGGTGGAAAATGGGTTGAAAACGGGAAGGATTTTGAGTCAAGCAGCCATAAGGGCAACCTCCCAGGCCGTCCAAAGCGGGTCTGGAGGAACAACAAGGGGGAAGAAGAAAGAAGAAACGACTATGGCAGCCTCTGAAGCAAGGGAGTATCGTCGTCCCAGGCCCCATTTTCCGGAAAGAGCCCCACAACACTATTACCCCCATTCAAATTCGGCATATGCTCATCAACCTTATATGGTCATGAATGCCCAACCTTATAACCATCCACCACAACAAGCCAACCGAGGCCCAGCTCCACCTCCCGGAAATCAGCCTCCTTACCGCAACCACTATAACCCACAACCCCCGCAGAATAACTACCACCCCCAGGAGCCACCTCGACGGCGGACTTTCACGCCCATCGGTGAACAATACTCTACATTGTTCCCTAAGCTAGTCCAGTTGGGTTTCTTGCAACCAATTCCCCAAACGAGGCAAAACCCGACATCTCCTTCTTACAAAGCCGGAGTCAGATGCGCCTATCATTCAGGGGCCGAGGGGCATGATACAAACGACTGCTGGTCATTGAAAAGAGTGGTCGAAAATTTGATAGAGCAGGGGAAAATAGTGCTAAGGGACGAAGAGATCCCGAATGTGACTAACAATCCATTGCCCGCTCACAATAATGGGCCGTTGATCGGCATGATTTGTGAAGACAAAGAGTTCGACCCTGCTTTGAAAGCCATAATTGCCATTGTCGACACAGGGAAGAGGCCTGAAATAGACCAGAAATCAGAAAAGGGGGAGGAGGCCAAGGTTGCAGAGAGCAAGCCTGAAAAGAAGGTGGAGAAGAAAGCGGTACCAGCAAAGGGTGGAATTCTTTACATACCGCGAGGTCAAGCCAAGAAGACGCAGAACTTCGGGATCAAAAAGACAAAACCTATGTACGTGCCAAAAGGGGCCTATGTGGTCCGGGGGACGATTCAACCACCTCGGCTGAATGAGCCAGTGGTTATCGGACGCGTGCCACAAAAGCCAATGACCAACCCATCCACAGTGCCGTGGAATTATCAAAAGACTTTGGTAATGTACAAAGGTAAGGAGGTCATGGAAGAACTTCCAGAAAATACTTTCGTTAGAGGGTACTCAAATACCCAAGAACTGAACAACGCCACGCAAAAGCGCTTCCCTCCAAAGAAGCCCGTGAGTGTTGAAGAAGCGGAAGTGTTCTTCCAACAAATGAAGATGTCGGATTACGAAGTGATAGATCAGCTGCGCAAGCACCCTGAGCAAGTATCCATGCTGTCGTTATTAATGAGGTCAACCGAGCATCAAAAGATCCTGCTGAAAACCCTGAATGAAGCATATGTACCGGTCGAAACCTCGGTGGAGCAACTAGAGCGGATGACAGAAAGATTCTTCGCCGTCAACCAAATCTCTTTCAACAAGAACGATTTACCCCCGGAAGGAGCAGCACACAACAAGGCCTTGCACTTAACAGTGAAATGTGAGGACTACTATGTCAAGCGGGTAATGCTGGATGGGGGATCAGGTGTTGACATTTGCCCGCTCTCCACGCTACAAAGAATGGAAATTGGGGCAGGAAGAATCCGACCCAACAACGTCTGCGTGAGAGCTTTCGACGGCATCAAGAGAGATACCATGGGAGAAATAGACCTGTTGTTGGTCATAGGACCAGTCGAATTTCGAGTAACCTTCCAGGTGATCGACATGGACACATCCTACAATTTCCTCCTTGGCAGACCTTGGATCCATGCGGCAGGAGCCGTGCCTTCCACTCTTCACCAGATGGTGAAATTCGAGTACGAAGACCAAGAAATCGTGGTCCATGGGGAAGACGAACATGCCATTTACCGGGACCCATCCATCCCGTATCTTGAACCGAGAGAAGGGAGCGAACATACGGTCTATCAAGCTTTCGAGGTGGTACTGGCAGAGCAGCACGAAGAGGGAGTACCTTGCCCCCAGCCTTTCTTGTCTAACGCTTCGGTCATGGTGGCCAAAGAGATGATCAGGCACGGATTTAGGCCAGGGAAGGGACTTGGACGAACCCTTCAGGGAATAACAGAACCCGTTACTTTGCCAGTCATCAAGAAACCTTTTGGACTAGGTTTCAAACCTACTCCAGCAGACGAAAAATGGGCAAAGAAAAGGAGAAATGAGGGCTGGAAGTTGCCTCAACCACTGCCGGATTTACATGCGACTTTTGTCAGGCCAAGGTACGCTGAAGAAGAAGATGATGAGGTCTTCACAGCTGCGGAAATCGAGAAAATATGTGGGGCGATGAGAGAAATGCTCTACGAGGTCCACATGGTTCAACCAGGCGAAGGCACGAGCAATACTGAGATGATGTACATGGGGCCAAACGCCAAGCTCCAAAACTGGGAGATCACGCCATTCCCAACTAGACGGAAGTCCGGGTAGACCTGTCCTGCCACCTTTCCTGTATCACAAGTTATCTCCGGGACATAACTTGAACGTTTTCTTCTTTTCAATTGTTGTTCTGAATTCCTAGTTGTAAACGTTGTTGTCTTCCAACTTTCCAAAGAAAATATACAAAAAAAATCATCATTGCTTTCCTATTCTTTCTCTGTTCTGATTTTATTAGTTTTCCTTTCATCTTCCTTTTCAGTCCTAATAATGCGGCTTTAAATATGACATGCTTGCGGACTTCAAGCCCAGATCACAATGAGCTATTTAACTGCGAATTAATGAACCCAGAACCAGAATATGATGCGGAAGAGGCTTTTAGGGAGATAAACCGAGAGTTGGAATATTTCGAGATTAAACCTAAGCCAAATCTGAATGACACTGAACCGGTAAACTTAGGAATCCCGGAAGAAGTCCGGGAGACCAAGATAAGCATTCACACGGACAAGAAAACGCGAGAGGCGATAATTCAACTTCTTCTTGAATTCAAAGACGTGTTTGCCTGGTCATATGATGACATGCCGGGACTAGGTGTCGATCTAGTGGTTCACAAATTGCCAATTCATCCTGATTGTCCTCCAGTTCAACAAAAGCAACGAAAGTTCAAAACTGAGATCAGTGACAAGATTAAGGAGGAGATCACCAAGCAACTGAAAACAGGAGTGATCCGGGTAGTCCAATATACAACATGGTTGGCGAATGTGGTTCCAATACCGAAAAAGGACGGGAAAACTCGGGTATGTGTAGATTACCGAGATCTGAACAGAGCAAGTCCCAAAGATAATTTCCCGCTGCCCAACATCCACATCCTCGTTGATAATTGTGCCAAACACGAGATACAGTCTTTTGTAGATTGTTATGCTGGGTATCATCAGGTACTGATGGATGAAGAGGACGCCGAGAAAACCGCTTTCACCACGCCTTGGGGCACCTACTGTTATCGGGTCATGCCATTTGGTCTAAAGAATGCTGGGGCTACTTACATGAGGGCCATGACCGCCATTTTCCATGACATGATGCATCAGGAAATAGAGGTGTACGTGGACGATGTAATAGTCAAGTCTAGGACGCAGGATAATCACATCCAAGACTTGAGGAAATTCTTCGAGAGGCTAAGGAAGTATGATTTGAAGCTAAATCCAGCCAAATGCGCTTTCGGAGTTCCGTCGGGCAAACTTTTGGGTTTCATCGTAAGCAGGAGAGGTATCGAGCTAGATCCAACTAAGATAAAATCCATCAGAGATTTGCCTCCTCCAAGAACAAAGAAAGACGTAATGAGTCTGTTGGGCAGGTTGAACTACATCAGTCGGTTTATTGCCCAGCTGACAAGCACGTGTGAACCCATATTCAAGCTGTTAAGGAAAGATGCGGCGATCAAATGGACAACTGAATGTCAAGAAGCCTTTGATAAAGTCAAAGAATACCTTTCGAATCCCCTAGTCTTGGTACCTCCAGAACCAGGAAGGACACTTTTCTTGTATCTGACAGTCTTGGAGAACTCTTTCGGCTGCGTCATCGGGCAACACGACGTAACCGGAAAGAAGGAGCAAGCAATCTACTACTTGAGCAAGAAATTCACCGGCTACGAGGCCAAATACACTCTGCTGGAAAGGACATGCTGCGCTCTCACATGGGTTGCACAAAAGCTGAGACATTATCTCCAGGCCCACACTACATTCCTCATAAGCAGGTTGGATCCCTTGAAATATATATTTCAGAAACCAATGCCTACTGGGAGACAGGCTAAATGGCAAATCTTGCTTACGGAATTCGACATAGTTTATGTCACTCGCACGGCAATGAAAGCCCAGGCATTAGCAGATCATTTGGCCGAAAACCCGGTCGATGAGGAATACCAGCCATTGGATACCTACTTTCCAGATGAAGAGGTAAACACCGTAGAAGTGATCTCGGAGGAAGCTCATATTTGGAAGATGTTCTTTGACGGAGCCGTGAACGCCAAGGGTATAGGGATTGGGGCAATTTTGATCTCGCCTTCCGGTCAGCATTATCCCGCCACAGCTAGACTGCGTTTCTTTTGCACAAACAATACAGCTGAATATGAAGCCTGCATTATGGGCATGCATATGGCAATCGATCAGGATGTCAAAGACTTACTGATTATGGGAGATTCTAACCTGATCATCCGGCAAATTCAAGGCGAGTGGGAAACTCGGGATGTCAAACTTATCCCATACCGACAACATGTGGAGGACCTCAGCAAGCGCTTTACCTCAATAGAGTTCAGGTATATTCTGAGGTGTCACAATGAACTAGCAGATGCACTTGCTACTCTGGCTTCTATGCTACCCTACCCGGGCAACGCCCACGTCGATCCTTTGGAAATCCAAATCAAGGAAAGGCACGGTTACTGCAGTGTGATTGAGGCGGGATCAAATACGCAGCCTTGGTACCATGACATCAAGAGGTTCCTGAAGACGCAAGAATACCCAGAGCATGCTACTGGAGATCAGAAGAGGACCATTAGGCGACATGCAAGTGGTTTCTTTCTAAGCGGTGAATTGTTATATAAGAGGACCCCAGACCTCAATATCTTACGATGCGTCGATATCGAGGAGGCAAAAAGGATCATGCACGAAATACACGCAGGTGTGTGTGGACCTCACATGAACGGGTATGTCTTGGCGAAGAAAATCCTTCGAGCAGGTTATTACTGGATGACCATGGAAAAGGATTGCTTTAGTTTCGTTCGGAAGTGTCATCAGTGTCAGGTGCACGGTGATTTGATTCATGCACCCCCCACGGAACTGCATCCCATGTCCGCACCATGGCCATTTGTCGCCTGGGGCATGGACGTCATTGGACCAATTGAACCAAAGGCCTCGAACGGACACAGGTTTATACTAGTGGCCATAGACTACTTTACGAAATGGGTAGAGGCTGTCACTCTCAAGTCGGTCACCAAGAAAGCTGTGGTGGATTTTGTACACTCAAATCTTATCTGTCGCTTCGGTATTCCTGCGACTATCATTACAGATAATGCAGCGAACTTGAACAGTCACTTGATGGGAGATGTGTGCGAGCAATTCAAGATAACACACAGGAATTCCACTCCTTATCGGCCAAAAGCCAATGGTGCTGTGGAAGCTGCAAATAAAAACATCAAGAAGATTTTGAGGAAAACAATACAGAGTTCCCGACAGTGGCAAGAGCAGTTACCTTTTGCATTATTGGGGTACCGCACTACGGTACGCACATCGGTGGGAGCGACTCCTTATCTTTTGGTTTATGGGACCGAGGCCGTAATACCGGCAGAGGTAGAGATTCCTTCACTTCGAATCATTGTCGAAGCAGAAATCGAGGACAGCGAGTGGGTTAAGACTCGACTGGAACAATTGACGTTGATTGATGAAAAGCGGATGGCTGCAGTTTGTCACGGACAGTTATACCAACGAAGGATGGCCCGTGCTTACAACAAGAGAGTCCGACCTCGGAATTTCGAAGTAGGACAATTGGTACTGAGGCGTATTCTGCCGCATCATGAAGAAGCAAAAGGAAAGTTTGCCCCGAATTGGAAAGGCCCATACATCATAAGGAAAATATTGCCAAGAGGAGCATTGTATTTAGGTGATATCGAAGGAAATGACCCTGACACAGCGTTGAATGCAGATGCAGTCAAGAGATACTACGTCTAGATCATACTCCAAGCGGTCCTGACACATTTGAGAATGGCGAAGGTTTTATCCCCCACTACTCCCAAACACTACCCAATCCTCTCTACAAAAAAAAAGAAAAAAAAAAGAAAAAAGAAAAAAAAAATTTTGAGGCCTGAACTACGTTTGACTTGATTCCGAAAGGATACGTAGGCAGCCTCTCCCTGAGGTTCAGTCACACCAACAATAAAATCCCATTCACCCTGAAATTGAAACCGGGGCACGTCGAGCAGTTTAGAAGTTAGTATCATCTACCTCTCTTTACCAAGCACAAACCTTCAAATCAATTACCGAATATGGTGGGAAACCAATAAGCGTCACAAATGGAGACCAGCAACACTCTGAATTGAGAGAGATAAAATGAGAGAGTCCCGGCGGTGAAAACCTTCGGGCACCACGAGGCGACGGGAGTAGTGAAACCAAAATGAGAGAGCTTGTTTAGTAAAAACTCGCAAAGGGTGCTATCAAGCGATGACAGGAAGAGAAATGAGAGAGGTCAGCCAGCGAAAACCCGCAAAAGGGCGCTGTTGGCCGAAAAGAACGACTCCATCCCAAGGAAGTTTCGGCAGAGAGCCACCAGTTTGGAATCACAAATCCGTTCTGCTTCAGGAAAACGCAAGCTCTTAGAAGGTCGGACGTCCAGTCCAAAGAGCATGTCATGTCATTTAAAGCCAGCGTTATCTTCCTCAGATAAGTCTTTCTCGTCCCGAAAAGGGTATTCCTTTTCTGATTTGTTTTCCCCTTTCTTTGTTTCTTTTCGAATCCCTTTTGCATTTTTACCCCGAGTTCAGAACACACCGGAAAGGACAGGTGGCATGGTTTGTTTGCACGGAATCCCGTCTCATGAAGGAAAGCACCTCATCTCGTCGATATGATTACCCAAGCATGATGAATCATGACGTTTGATGGTGTTCCGGAGTAAAGAAGAAAGAGAGAAATCATGAAATCTTCCCCAGCAAGTCCACCTTCGGACAAATCCCCACAGAGCCTCCCCCTGTACAAAACCCCACAGAGTTTCTCTTTTTGTACAATTTCCCACAAAGTCTCCCCAGTATATATATATATATATAAAAAAAAAATCCCCGTTGGAATTTCATCAGCACATCCCCAGCGAGTCCTTCTGTAAATATTCCCCAACAAGCTTACCCCAACAAACCCTGGGAAACCCGTTTTGAAACAAAAACCCAGCACACCCCATTGTATAGAATCCGCACAAAGAATCCACTTTGTGAATATTCCCCCCCACATAGCTTCCTTTTGTACAAGTTCCCACAGAACACCTCCAATAAAATCCCCGTTGAGAACCTTCAATCAAAACGGGACGAAAAGAAAAATAAAAGAGAGCCTTGCGAGGCAAATCATCACAAAATCTAGAAATACAAAGCCTGAGCAGTCAAAAGAGTTTCGCCATTTGAATCCAATCAACGGCAGGACTTCGTGACAGAAATAAGGACGCAACAAAGCAACAGGAACGATCAAGGTCACCAAACCGACCGTCATTTCCGAACTAACAATTGTTCTTTGTCTGAAAAGTTGAAACAGGTATAATCCAAGACAACCGTGCAAGAAGCAGGTGTCACCCAAAGAAGAAGGTACACGGGTACAAGAAATACTTTGGCAATGATGAATTCACTCGAAAGGTAAGTTTCCACGAAATTCCCTTTTATCTTCTACTAAAACAAGAAAATTCAAAAAAAAAGATCGTTTAGTATTCTCGAACTTTGTCCCCAGCCAGTCAGCATTAGGGTTTTAAACCCTAAACTGAACTTTTTTCCCTTAATCAGCATTAGGGTTTTAAACCTTAAACTGAACTTTTTCCTTTCAGCCAGCATTAGAGTTTTAAACTTTAAACTGAGTTTTTCCATGCAATCAGCATTAGGGTTTTAAACCCTAAACTGAATTTTCCTTTTAGTCAGCATTAGGGTTTTAAACTCTAAACTGAACTTTTTCCTTTTCAGCCAGCATTAGAGTTTTAAACTCTAAACTGAGCTTTTCCATGCAATCAGCATTAGGGTTTTAAACCCTGAACTGAATTTTCCTTTCAATCAGCATTAGGGATTTAAACCCTAAACTGAATTTTCCTTTTAGTCAGCATTAGGGTTTTAAACCCTAAACTGAACTTTTTCCTTTCAGCCAGCATTAGAGTTTTAAACTCTAAACTGAGCTTTTCGATGCAATCATCATTAGGGTTTTAAACCCTAAACTGAATTTTCCTTTTAGTCAGCATTAGGGTTTTAAACCCTAAACTGAACTTTTTCATTTCAGCCAGCATTAGAGTTTTAAACTTTAAACTGAGCTTTTCCATGCAATCAGCATTAGGGTTTTAAACCCTAAACTGAATTTTCCTATTAGTCAGCATTAGGGTTTTAAACCCTAAACTGAACTTTTTCCTTTTCAGCCAGCATTAGAGTTTTAAACTCTAAACTGAGCTTTTCCATGCAATCAGCATTAGGGTTTTAAACCCTGAACTGAATTTTCCTTTCAATCAGCATTAGGGTTTTAAACCCTAAACTGAATTTTCCTTTTAGTCAGCATTAGGGTTTTAAACCCTAAACTGAACTTTTTCCTTTCAGCCAGCATTAGAGTTTTAAACTCTAAACTGAGCTTTTCCATGCAATCAGCATTAGGGTTTTAAACCCTAAACTGAATTTTCCTTTTAGTCAGCATTAGGGTTTTAAACCCTAAACTGAACTTTTTCCTTTCATCCAGCATTAGAGTTTTAAACTTTAAACTGAGCTTTTCTATGCAATCAGCATTAGGGTTTTAAACCCTAAACTGAATTTTCCTTTTAGTCAGCATTAGGGTTTTAAACCCTAAACTGAACTTTTTCCTTTTCAGCCAGCATTAGAGTTTTAAACTCTAAACTGAGCTTTTCCATGCAATCAGCATTAGGGTTTTAAACCCTGAACTGAATTTTCCTTTCAATCAGCATTAGGGTTTTAAACCCTAAACTGAATTTTCCTTTTAGTCAGCATTAGGGTTTTAAACCCTAAACTGAACTTTTTCCTTTTCAGCCAGCATTAGAGTTTTAAACTCTAAACTGAGCTTTTCCATGCAATCAGCATTAGGGTTTTAAACCCTGAACTGAATTTTCCTTTCAATCAGCATTAGGGTTTTAAACCCTAAACTGAATTTTCCTTTTTAGTCAGCATTAGGGTTTTAAACCCTAAACTGAACTTTTTCCTTTTCAGCCAGCATTAGAGTTTTAAACCCTAAACTGAACTTTTTCTTTCCAGCCAGCATTAGAGTTTTAAACTCTAAACTGAGCTTTTTCCCATGCAATCAGCATTAGGGTTTTAAACCCTAAACTGAATTTTCCTTTTAGTCAGCATTAGGGTTTTAAACCCTAAACTGAACTTTTTCCTTTTCAGCCAGCATTAGAGTTTTAAACTCTAAACTGAGCTTTTCCATGCAATCAGTATTAGGGTTTTAAACCCTGAACTGAATTTTCCTTTCAATCAGCATTAGGGTTTTAAACCCTAAACTGAATTTTCCTTTTTAGTCAACATTAGGGTTTTAAACCCTAAACTGAACTTTTTCCTTTTCAGCCAGCATTAGAGTTTTAAACTCTAAACTGAGCTTTTCCATGCAATCAGCATTAGGGTTTTAAACCATGAACTGAATTTTCCTTTTAGTCAGCATTAGGATTTTAAACCCTAAACTGAATTTTCCTTTTAGTCAGCATTAGGGTTTTAAACCCTAAACTGAACTTTTTCTTTCCAGCCAGCATTAGAGTTTTAAACTCTAAACTGAGCTTTTTCCCATGCAATCAGCATTAGGGTTTTAAACCCTAAACTGAATTTTCCTTTTAGTCAGCATTAGGGTTTTAAACCCTAAACTGAACTTTTTCCTTTTCAGCCAGCATTAGAGTTTTAAACTCTAAACTGAGCTTTTCCATGCAATCAGTATTAGGGTTTTAAACCCTGAACTGAATTTTCCTTTCAATCAGCATTAGGGTTTTAAACCCTAAACTGAATTTTCCTTTTTAGTCAGCATTAGGGTTTTAAACCCTAAACTGAACTTTTTCCTTTTCAGCCAGCATTAGAGTTTTAAACTCTAAACTGAGCTTTTCCATGCAATCAGCATTAGGGTTTTAAACCCTGAACTGAATTTTCCTTTTAGTCAGCATTAGGGTTTTAAACCCTAAACTGAATTTTCCTTTTAGTCAGCATTAGGGTTTTAAACCCTAAACTGAACTTTTTCTTTCCAGCCAGCATTAGAGTTTTAAACTCTAAACTAAGCTTTTTCCCATGCAATCAGCATTAGGGTTTTAAACCCTAAACTGAATTTTCCTTTTAGTCAGCATTAGGGTTTTAAACCCTAAACTGAACTTTTTCCTTTTCAGCCAGCATTAGGGTTTTAAACCCTAAACTGAGCTTTTTCCCATGCAATCAGCATTAGGGTTTTAAACCCTAAACTGAATTTTCCTTTTAGTCAGCATAAGGGTTTTAAACCCTAAACTGAACTTTTCCTCCCAGCCAGCATTAGGGTTTTAAAACCCTAAACTGAGCTTTTCCATGCAATCAGCATTAGGGTTTTAAACCCTAAACTGAATTCTTCTTTTGTTCGGCGTTAGGGTTTTAAACCCCAAACCGAACCTCTCCCCAGCTAGCCGGTGTTAGGGCTCCAACCCTGAACTGAGCATGCATATCCTCTTTCATCAATTTTATGAACTTTCTGGTGAATAATTAACGAAATTTTCCTAGTTGAAACTGGGGCAGAAAATTTCGTTCGTTTGTTTGTTTTTTCCCCCCGCAGGTCTAACCTTGAGCCACACGGATCGAAATGACCCACGAGATGAGTCTCAACTCAGAATCAAAGAAGAAAAAGAGATGTCCCAAGATTCGGAGCAAATAGAAGGCGGATTGACTCCAGCATTTAATTGAGGTCTTGAACCCTGCCAATCGCGCCTCACTCAGTATCCCAGAGATTAAACAAGTTACCACAACTCGCAAGCATCAAGATTCAGATCGGAGTCTACAAGCAGAATCAGCTAAGACCCAAGATCAAGTCATAAAAGAATCATTAGATAGGAATCTTGTAACTAGCAGTTGACATACACATAAGTAGTTAGCTCAGTTTCCAATTTCCATTTGGTTGTAATAAGGCGGTCAGTAACGTAGCAGTGACCACAGCAGCAGCAGTAGCAGCAAGCATTGCAATCCCATGGTAGTCCCAACTACCAAAACTTCCCGAACTACATTGACCTGATTCCTGTTTAGCCCAGGATATGTAGGAAATCTTTGAAGCAAGACTCGGTCAAATCTTTCAAAAACATGCTTCATACGGAGTAGTCCATAGGCAAAAATCGCTCATACACGCTCACTTTATCTTTGCACGAAAACTCTTCGTGTTTCCGAACAAAGAGGGGCAGCTGTGAGCACGTGATTTTTGTTTCGCACGACAATCGCTCCAAAAAGAAATAAAAAATAATAATTGGCCCTGCTGTACAATTTTTGGATTTCTGTGCGGCACTTTGTTGATTTATTTGTGACTTTGGCCCATTTTATTTATTTACTTTATTAAAACAAAATTGAAAAATGTGTACGTGTCATGCATAATTTGAACCGTAACATGGTTTAAATAGAAAGGCATAAACAGGCACCTTTGTCCGTGATTTTGTTTTGTTTGATTTTACTTGTTTTGAAATATTTTAGTGTGTGTGCGAATAATTGTATTGAGTGTGTATTTAATTTTTGATTTTTTGTTTAGTTTTGTTTTTAAATAAACAAGGAAAAAAATAAAAATAATAATAAATAAAAAAAAAGAAAAAGAAAAGGGTCCCTTTATTCTTCCGGACTTGGGCCAATTTTAACAAAATTGGCCCAAACGAACAGCCCAAAACCCAGGCCTGCCCGGTCCAGACCACCTGATGCCCAGAGAATCCAAACGACGTCGTTTTGGTACAGGTTGATCTGGGCCGTTGATCTCAAATTGATCAATGGCCAAGATCAATTCCCCATAACCCACCAATAAACCCGACCCGTCTCACCCGGACTGACCCCAACCCTCAACCCTCAAAACGACACCGTTCCATTTAAGCCTTCAGATCCAGACCGTAGATCTAGATTGATCTAACGATCAAGGTTCACCCACCCACTAACTATATAAACCATTCACCATACCCTGCCCCCCCCCCTAGCCAACACCCACGCCTTCGTCTTCACCAAACCCATCCCCTTCAAATAGCCGCCCCTGCACACCTTCACCAGAAACCCGGCGGCCTGAACGCCGGTGACCTCCACCTGAACACCATAGAACCCCCATGTCATCCTGAACCTAAATCTACCAACCACACACTTCGAATCCTACCCCACCTGCTCGAATCTTCATTTGAAGATTCGAGTCGGAACCTAATCTACACCAACCAACCCAAGCTTCACACCAGACACTCCCCAGACCCCCCTCGTGACCAAACCATACTTGGTTTGGTCCGAATCTGATCAGGGAAGCCTGAATCCCAGATCTAAGTTTGAAAGTTTTGTGTCCTTCGTCACTGGTTCATACCGGTTCAACCGAAGAGATTAAGGTCTAATGGACTTTAATCAAAGTGTTTCTCATCTGAGAAACACTTCGATTAAAGTCCATTCAGCCTTAAGAAAAGTTTGTCCAAATCCGAGTTCAAACTTTTAACTTTGCAAGCTTTAAGGTGAGTTTGTTTTCTTTCCTTTATTCGTTTTAGTCCGTGTGATTTGTTTTAAATATCTGGTCATGTTTTGTTTCAATTTGTGTCTTTAAATTTTACCACCTTCTGATTGACCACTTTGCCTGAACCACTGTGTTTTGTTTGAACCCCTCCTATTCTGATAAGACATGTGTATTGGTTGTATTCCAAATTTGTACTGACTAACTGATTCCTCAAAGTATAATCCTGCTTAATCAGTATAAGTCGAGTCATGTGTCCCATACTTCTGAATGTCTGATTTTTTGCTACGATTGTGTATGTTAATGCTAATATAGTCGAGTCGACATGTGTCGTCAATTAATTTCAACTGTCCAAACAATAACAAATCGATTTACTTCTGCTAAGCATTTGTTGAGTCAATTAAGAACCAGTTTTTGTTTACTTATAGTTGTTTGAATCGATCAGTAATGTAAAAAGGATTGTTTGATTTAAATTCTGAATTGGAAGGCATGTGCACTCGTGCACAGCATGTGCCTTGGTGCACCTCAAGTGCTTTGTGCACAGCCTGTGGCCTGCATAAAGGTCTTTGTTAAGTTTTAAACAATTTGACAGCATATGCTGTCAGAGACATTCTACTGCCCATGCCTGGCTTTAGTTTAAAGGAGCATTTAAACCTTTTAAAAGTGAAATCTGTCAGGGAATGTTGATGGGGTTTAATACTTAATTAGCTAAAGTTGGAATTGAAAATGGAAGGCACATGGGAGGGGTACTGTGATTTCTGAAAACAGGCTGTTAAAAAGAGTAGGATAGAGGCTTATAAAAGGGGGGGGAGACAGGCAGAAGGGGAGATAGACATACAGAAAGAGGACTGGGCTTTGAGGGTTGTAAAAGAAAAACATACTGTGAGGAGTTTGGAAAGGAGAGCTGGAATACATACAAAATAGATACACATAGATAGAGAGAGATTAAGGGATAGAAGGGATACAACCAACAATCAGAAACTTTTTCCTCCTATTATTATTGGGTTTTCAGTTGTTTCAATTTGTTCAAATCAATTCTGATTCTTTGAAATTCCAGTTGTGTCTATTAGTCGAGTGTTTTCATTGGTTTACTACTGGTTTGGTCTATCTGGAGTTCTGATTCTACTCCACTGGGTTTTGCTGTTATTTGGCTATTGCTTTCTATTGGCCATAGTTGCATTTCTGCACTCGAGCCTGTTTCTTGCTGTATTGCTTTGCCTGCTACTATTCTGCCCTGCTGCTACTGTTTAAGTGTTGTTACTGTTGCTGCATTTGTTCATTGTTACTCTACTGATTGCCCTCTTCTTCAATTGCAAATATTCCCAGGTACACAATCTTTGAACCTTGTATTGTTGAAAGTTTGAAGTTGAAGCAGAAATAAAGAAATGAATACCAGTTTATGTTATAGCATTGGTGTAAAAAGATAGTTCGAATGTTAGTTGGGCCTGTATTTTTACTGCGAACTGCAAATATTCTGTATAAACTAGCATACATTCTGTTTAAGATGAACTGTTAGATAGCATGGCTCAACAGTAATGATAGTATGACATAGACAGCATGTTTTGATTTAGTATACATTCAGTTCAGTATAACACTTGTTTGATTTAGTATGACTGTATAGCATAGAGTCATGGTAGCACTTGTATGCATTTTGCCTAGACCACTGAATTGACAAAACTGTGGTACTGGGTCCGGAATAAATGTATCCAAAACAAACTCCCATACAGTCACATTAAGAGTCTGGCTATGAATGCCAGTTCTCCTGTCAGTTTATTCGTTCCAATGCAGGTTCGATACTGGGTTTCGGTATAGATTCTTTTGATGATTGTTGAGAAAAACTAATAATCCTTTTTGAGTTCAATTAGTAGTAATTTTCATAATAAAACAGCCGATTTCTTTTATCAATTTCAAATAGTTTAGAGTGTTAAGAATAGAACTTGGAGGTCGTTAAACATAACTCAATATATGTTGTTAGTTTGTTTGCAATCTCACTTAGCGAATTAATAAGCATATTCACTTGTTGAAGACAAAGCATGCGGTAACCCTCACCTCATGAACAATCAATCAGGTAATCAAACAAGTTTAGGTTCGGCAAACATAATAAGGATTCAGTCCGTATTTGTCCAAACCAGCAAAATTCGGCATCATCCTTTTCTTTAAAGATAAATGTAGTAAAGACGTAGTCATTGTAGGGTACCCTTCTAAAATAATGAGATGAGCCTCGCCGAATAAAAAGGCAAATTGCGGGGCCCTCAATAATTGGTCATAATAAATACTTAGAATTTGGGATGGACTGTTTAGTGAATTCCACTGCCTTCCCTAAAGATAATAACGCGTTAGACTTTTTAGGTGCGACTTAATTAAATTACATTCTTAAATTCGGGTGCGCATTTATGTGACCCAAATTCAAATCTCAACGGAGTCGAAATGTGTTAACAACTACGGGTGCATTGATTGTGACGTGGTTCGAGATGCATTTTCACGACGTTGCAATTCTATAAAAATAAATGATAATAATAAAAGAGGTTTAAACTTAATAAAAGCACGTAAGTCATAACATGTATTTAAATCAGATATTTAGCCATTATAACAATTTAAGCGACCGTGCTAGAACCACGGGATTCGAGGGTGCCTAACACCTTCCCTCGGGTCAACAGAATTCCTTCCTTAGAATTTCTGGTTCGCAGACTTCATTTGGAAAAGTCGAAAATCTCCTCGATTTGGGATTCAAGATAAACCGGTGACTTGGGACACCAAAAGCCAAACCTTTCCCAAGTGGCGACTCTGAATTAAATAAATAATCCCATTTCGAATATTGTCACTTAAATTGGAAAAGCTCCCCTCGCGCATTAACCCTTCGGGGCTGGGCGCGCAAAAAGGAGGTGTGACAGTATATAGGAGTAAGAATGAGAAAAGGTGAGTGAGAAGGTGATAACAATAGGTAAGGCCTCGGGATTAATCCCATAAAAACAAGAGAGCTCATGGTTTTCGCAAGTTATAGAAAGCTCAGTATAGCCTGAATGAGCTCGAAGTAGTTTAAGACTAGGAACATGCAGAAGAGACGAAATATTGCCCTAGTAGTAGAATAAGGATGTAATTATGATAGATAAGTTGATGACGTTTTGGCCTTTGATTCAGTAATGATTTAAAGAAAAGGGATTTCATGAATTGCATAGGATTAGAATACCCCCAGTAAGATGAATCATGTTGAGATTTTACGAAGTACGATTATTAAAGTATAGTATCGCCCTAAGGTGGATTAGGCAAATCACTTCAGATGGTCCTCGATGAGACGTGAGCCCCAAAGACAATGTGTTACGTAAGGGGTTTCAAGTTATCATTGGTAGATTATAGATAAACATTGAGGTGAATCACCAATAGATGGATAAAAGTTCCAAAGTATTCGATGAGATTAACAGTAATGCGGAAGCATTAAAGGACTTAGATTTATACATGTAGGATAACTAGTGAGAGAGTAACTTGAACTTGGGTAGAAGATATCGATAATACTAAAACCAAAGTAAGAGTTATGGTATATTATGACCTACATAGATGTATTAAAATGATAAGAATAGATAACCGAGTCTATGCAACAAAATATAGCAATAGTGGTAAATTCGACAAAGTACCAAACGAACAACTTTAGTGCACCTACAGATGCCTAGAGGGACAACTTGTCATAGTACTGCATATGTTCACAAGTGAGGCCTAGAGATTGGCTATAAGTTGGAGGAAAAAGGAGAGAAGATAGCATAGGCATAGATAGAAGGAAAGAGTTGTACAGGCTACATGACAGAAGGTATCAACAGTTACGAGATTGGAAGAATTATGACCACAGGTCTATGTGAGAAAGAGGCCTAAAGGGGGGAATGCCCTAGCCTTTGGATTTGTTTCGTTCTAACGGTTGCCTACATGGAGATGATGGTATTAAAGTATTCATAAAATCTATAGTGTATGTGATTGATAAGTGCATCGAGGATGAATGTTCCAAAGGGGGAATGATGTTACACCCCATGTTTTCGTACATGAGAGTACGTCGTAAGTCAATTGATGTAAGCTCAAAAATGAGATCATATTTGAAAAAAATTAATGTAAGTTAATCATATTACCTTGTAGATTACAAATTTTTAAGATCATGGATAACAAGTACCAAAAGGATTGGAAGGCTTAGAAGCTAAACAAATTGAAGAAAATAAGTTTCGTCGAATGCCGACAAGTTGGGAATGTTATAACATGTACTTTTGTGGTGATACAACGGTTCTTAACTTGATAATGAGATTATGTTATGAGTTATTTTAGTCGTATGATAGTTGTGTATTACGTTTTTAAGTCAAGGGAGTTGTGGAACAAATGTTGTCAAAGGTCATCACAAGTAACATTCCTAAATGTGCAAAACATTAGGTCAAATATAGCTGAGGGTTTCTCCCAATAAACATTGAATTACGGGGTTATCCACATATAAAATTGAATATCTATGAGTCCAGTTCCTAACACATCAAACTGTTCATTGATACGATATCGAGTAGAAAGATATTCGCATATTCACGAGACCGCGAAAGCAGCTCCCAATTGGACCTACTTAGGCGGTGGTCGACCTACTTCACTTTATAAACGATTTGGATGCCTATTCTTTTCTCATTTTCAACTCAACTTCGTCTCCAAACTTCTCCTCACCCTCCTAAACAGATACCACATGGTTTTGAAGTGATTACACCATATTTCAACACCAAATTTTAGTTATAGTGAAGAACAATACCTCTTTTAGGTTGTTTTGTCATTGAGGATGGTTGTGGGGTGTGTTTGGATGAATTTTAAACTGTTTGTTGCTGGTTTAGGTATGTATAATACTCTACTACATGTTATTGAAGTTGGTTGTATGTTGGTTGCATTATTTGAGCAAGATACTACAAGAGAAGACTTGAAATAGTTTGAGATGTTATTGTTCTTAATGGATTATTTTGGGAAGGTTGTTTCCATAACCTTTAAATGGTTGGAAACCTTGGGAAATGAACTTGCTATTGGTATTGTGAATAAGAAGATAAAGGACAATATAACAATGGAAAGGTGTACTTGTTGTTGTTGTTGGATTGTTGGGTTGTTTTAGTGTGGATTAGGTGATTCATAGGAGGTTGCAAGTCCTCCAATTTTACTTGGTATCATGCTGGTCATGTTTTCAGTTAACTAATGTATGATAATGGGGCTGAAGGGCGCTAAAGGGATTCAATCCGAGTTTGCCGCTCGTCGTGATATGTTGTTGACTTGTTAATGAAATATTTTGTACCTTATTGTTGATGTTGTTCTTATCTGGTTGTTGGTGTTGGTATATGGTATTGGAGGAGGCCCTTGTTATAGGGGAGATGCTTCCCAAGTTTACATAAATGAGCTGCTAATTTA
Source organism: Nicotiana tabacum (assembly GCF_000715075.1). NCBI lineage: Eukaryota > Viridiplantae > Streptophyta > Magnoliopsida > Solanales > Solanaceae > Nicotiana > Nicotiana tabacum. Next base: position 54,760,616 of record NC_134086.1, read on the forward strand.
AATTGCAAATTCAGCCTTTACTTAGCACTGGTTTTGAATCTCCCTATGCTAAGTAGATTGAGTTGAGTTTTTTGAAGAATTGCTTGGAAGGTATTAAGGACTCGACGGAGTTATTGTATATTAAGGCTATCCCTTCTTTCCTTTTGGCATGATCCATATGATACAAACAAAATGAGCAAATGAGGAATTTTTACAAATAACTCTATTCTTAGAAGTACTAGGGGTGACTATGTTCTTGATTCTCCTTGGGTCCTATTATCATATATATCGTCTGCTCATGGGTCTCAGAAAATACGTAAGTTGATAAAGTTTATTTCATGATATTAACCAAAGGAATATTGATCTTATGACATCCCGAAAGATCTTATTGACTTACTTCTTATGCATTGCATTCATTTATACATGTAAATTGAACCATGATTAGATGGCATTATATACGTGTATATTATATGTATATGGGTTATGGGGAAAGGTTATGGTGTTATATATGCACCACAACCTGATCAACTGGTATACATTGATGATTTCGCCTACAGAGACCGAGATCATAAGATGTGATGCCCTTAGAGGCTTGATGATGTTATGTATCCATATACCTATGCATGATATGACATTTATATGCATATGTATGACATTATAAATGTTTCACGATTCACAGAGCTATTCAGACTTACAGGTTGAGTCTTTTACTCCATCTTTCTTTAATATCTATTATATACAACTTTTCATGCCTTACATACTAGGTACTTTATATTTACTGACACCCCCTTTGCTTGGGGATGCTACGTTCCATAATCGCTGGTCCTGATAGACATATTGACCATCCTTCTAGTAGGCTATTAGGTCAGCGGAAAGCATTGGTGCACTTCACTTACTTCGGAGTTGCCTATTTGGTTAGTATGATTTGGACATGTATTGATTGGTATGGCGGGGCTCTGTCCTGACCTTTATGATGTTATGTACTCTTAGAGGCTTGTAGACAGATGTCATATATATGGATACATATATGGCCTTGTCGGTGTATGTTTTGAGTGTACAAATGATCATGTTGGCCTTATAGACCCATATGTCACATGTACAAGTTTCTATATCATGTTGGGTCATCTTTTGTCTAGTATTCCCTTATGTTTTATTCCGGTTTATCTCATGACGGTCTTTGTGGCCCATTTACCCATGATAGTGTGATAATAATGATATGTTATGTTGGTACTCGGTTGAGTAAGGCATTGTGTGCCCATCACGGCCCTCTTATTTGGTTCGTGACACGCCCGTCACCTAGTATATGCATGACCTCAAGACCTAATACATAACACGTATATTCATGGGTTCATACCCCCATCGCCATGTTTAGAAGTGTTACTTACCTCGAACAAGACAAACCCCCGAACAAGCCAAACCGTACTCCAAAAATGTCATCTCGTGCGTACTGACCTTTGAACGGCTAGAAACTAGCCAAAAGTAACTCAAGAACATCAAATAATTCCAAAGGAAACAAACCCAATCGATAAAGGTGGAATCTTTAATCAATAGCCCCAAAGTCAACCAAAAAGTCAAACCCAGGCTCGTACCTCAGAACCTGATGAACCTCACAAAATCTGACAACTCATTCAATTATAAGTCCAACCATACTAGTTTCACTCAAATATGACACCGAAATGATGTTCGAAACTCAAAAATTCACTCTATGAATATTTCGACAAAAATCCCAAATTTCTCTCTTGAAATCATCAATCAAATGCCAAAATGAATATTGATTCATGAAACATAATCAGAAGCGAGTATATAACACTTACCCCAATCCATGTGGTTAAAATAGCTTCCAAAATCACCAAAATCTAAGCTCCCAAACTCAAAATATGAATAAAATGACAAAGCCCTCGACTTATAGCTTCTGCCCAGGCCTTTCCGCATGTGAGAAATAGCTTCTACGGGGTCTCCTTTACGACCAAGAACATGCTTCTGTGAAGAACCACTAGAATCTCACCCATCGCACCTGTGGAACAATCACCACTTTTGCAATATCGCAAGTGCAATGCAAAATGTGAATTTACGCACCAGTCCCACCCATGCGCCTCAACCATAGCTTCTGCGATAATGCAGATGCATCCCAAAACCTTGCATCTGTGATGCTCCCAAACACATCCCTTCTTTGTTCGTATGACTACTAGTCTGTGCCTACTTGACCACATCTGCTACTAGCCCTCCGCAGATGCAGACACACTAGAACCAGCAGCCTCAGCCAATGGCACAAGGCCAAAAATGATCCAAAACCACGTCTGTCACTCACCTGAGCCCCTCGGGACCCCACCAAATAAACAAAAAAGTCCCATAACATAAAACGAACATATTCAAGGCCTCAAATCACGCATAAAAACATCAAAACCACGAATCACACCACAAATCGAACTTAATAAACATTTAAACTTGAAACTTCCAAAACTCCTGCCAAACCATATCAAATCAACTCGGAATGAAATCAAATTTTGCGCACAAGTCTCAAATGACATAAATAAGCAATTCCAATTCCCAAAACAATAATACGAACCCGATATTATAAAAGTCAACTACGGGTCAAACTTATGAACACTTCAAACCTTCAAATTGCCAACTTTCACCAATTACTGTTGAAACCTTCTAGAATTGTCCAAATGCAAATTCGGGCATACGCCCAAGTCCAAAACACATCAAAACCAAATAGAACCATCAAATATCCAAACTGAGGTCGTATACTAAAAAGTTAAACTTGGTCAACTCTTCCAACTTAAAGCTTCAAACATGAAATTCATTCTTCCAAACTAATTCTGAAACACCTAAAAAGTAAAATTGATGACACACACAAATCATAAGACATCATACGGAGCTACTCATGCCCTCAAATCACCGAGCAAAGTGCAAATATTCAAAACGACCAGTCAGATCGTTACACTACTTTACCTAGGTTAGGCTTGATAATTACTGGGTACCATTATGGTGTACTCATGCTATACTTCTGCCCATTTTGTACTGATCCAAGTATTCTAAGTGTGTTGTTTAGAGTTGCATCTGCATAGTCGGAGACTTCAAGGTATACCTGTTGGATGTTCGCATGCCTTGGAGTCACCATCTTAGTTCATTATGCTACTGATAAATTATAATTCAAAATAGTATTATATTAGAAATTCTAGCATGTTTTAGTAGCGCTTATTACTCCGTACTATAGGTTTTGAGAAATGTATAACTATTGGCTGCTAGCAGCTATGTATATCATTTAATGGTTTATAATAAATAATTAAATAGTTCAATTCGGTTATTAAATAAGCATGTGTTAGGCTTACCTAGTTTAAGACTATGTGCCATCACGACATCCTACAGTAGGAAATTGGGGTCATGACAAGTTTGTATCAGAGCTCTAGCTTCATAGGTGCTATGAGTAATAAGCAAGTTTAGTAGAGTCTTGCGAATCGGTATGAAGACGTCTGTACTTATCTTCGAGAGGCTACAAAACTATTAGGAACCACTCCTTTCATTCTTTATCGTATGACATTGATTCAGCTTGAAACATATATTTTATATCCCTTTACATCCACTCATCTATGATGTTGCGCGCTTGGTATCAGCTATGCTCCAACTATTTGTAATGTTGTGGATGGGGTACGAGGGATAGATGCTCGATTACTGTCTCGAGGTATTGTACAAACATAGGATGCAGACATGTTGGTAGATCTTCAGTGGTTCAAGTGTGGGATGCAACTATTTCGTATATCTGATTGGTGTTGTACAAGCTTATGAAGGTTGGTAATATGGATCATCGGATGTTGTGCCCTATGACTCCGCACCAAGTGGGGGATTCTACTGTCGACGATCAGAATGTATGGGCAAGTTTCATATTAGTCTTGGGTTTGAGGTATGTATGTGGTGTTAAGGGGTTCCCCTGAATTGTACATGATTAAGATTTGAGATTTTCATGGGATGGTGTTGGAACTTGCGGTATATCTGTATCATTGCTAAATCTACATTCTAGTAACATAGAGGTTAGAGAAATATCTTCAGATTCACAGAAGGTCTCTTTAGAATGTGTATCTCGGTTGCAGCATTGTCGGGTGCTCCAGAGGAAATACAACAGTTTATGGGTTTTTGGACGACGTGGTATGTTCAAGGGTCTTCCATAGCTAGCTTTGACTTAGGATCATTATGCACCTATAAAGAAAAGTCACAAAGTGTTGACCTGAAGACAAGTCGAGGAGGATTAGAAGAAATGGGTCAGCTCGGTGGTGTTGGGTTAGATTAGAAACAAAGGTATCTGGTTTTCTGGTATAGTTTTTACTTCACCAGCATTTTATGGCAGTACTCTTGGGTTTGACAGCTTGTGTGACTTTTTTGTGTTGGGGAAGTTCAGTTTTGATGGCTTGGTGACGTGTGGACCGTCCTCGAAGAGTTCTTGATAGTGTCGACCAAAGCTTGAGTTAGATGTCTGCAACCGGCATAAGGAACGTGTTGCATATTATGATTTTTTTTCTAAATGGGATCACGAGTTATAGGCAACATGGACATTCAGATTGTTAGAAGAGTGCTAGCAATATTTGATACCACTTAAGACGGGTGGGCACTCCAGAAGGCGCACTATGTTTTGACTAGCGGATGCTTAACAGGTATTACGGTAGTTGCCTGTTGATCGACTACCGATGTCCAGATTTTGCTTTGAGCTACAAAAGAATTATAAAAGTACTTATCATCAGCTGGCCATATGGGAGGAATATGTTAGTTATTTGAGTAGTGCAGTTGTGATCGGATATGGAGATTCTAGTATTATAGGGATTTGAAGACTATGAGGGTTCTCAAGGCAGATTGTTCCATGGTTCTGATGATGAAGGTATGTTAAGAGGTTGGCAACTGATGGTGTGTACTATAGATATATTATTGTGGGCGTTTTTGAGTCAATCCACCTACTTCAAAAGGACTGTAATTGATTTGAAGGCTAATTGTGGGTCTAATAAGGATGTGTGTTCTAAATCGGGTCAGATTTATCTAGTCATCACAGTTATTGTGGATGGGTATGTTATCGGTTAGGATGGATCACATTCATATTCTAATATGTCTCATGTGTTACTCTCCTATGCTGCGATGGGTTGTGATTTGTTGGCTATCTGCACACTGATGCGGTTATGTTTGGGCATTGTAGAGAAATTTGAGCGAGATTGTTCTTGGGTTGTTGAATGGTTGATTGTGCCTTTGTTATGGTCTTCTTGTTTCTGGTATATAGTGATATCCATATCTCCATTGTTATGGTCACGCGCTTCGTATGTTTGTTGTTGGTATGCTCATGGTTGTTGATTGTGAGTATCATGGCTCGACGTATTCCAGGTAGACCAGTGTCAGATTGGGTCATACATCGTAGCGGCGTTATGCTAGGATATGATCCTTTGTTTTTATTTCGTGTGTTATGTTTCCCCATGTGTGGTGGATTAATAGCATTGAGCTTCGTGGTGGTATCTTGTCAAGACCCCAAATACCGGTCGTGATGGCCCCCATCACATTACTAAGCAAGCCCACCAATCAACTAACCACGACCCATTTTACTTTAAATTTTAAGACATTTTCTAACATGGGTTTTAAATACTGAAGTTATTATAAGCGTTAAAACAATAGAAATATGTGGAAGGTCAGAATAACAATAACTACACAGCCCCAACAATCTGGTGTCACGAGTCTAGAGCCTCTAATACAAGTTTGAATACCTATACATCAATAGTCTAGGAAATGCAGAAAAATAATAAGATATGAGGGAGAGAACAGGGCTGCAGACGCCATGTAGCTACCTCGAAGTCTCCGTCAAATACTGAAATAGCTAAAAGCCCTCACTCGGCCGCTCGGGCACCTGGATTTACATACAAGGTGCAGGGAGTAACATGAGTACGCCAACTCAGTAAGTAAGTAGAGTAAATAAGGACTGAAAACAGTGACAAGCAGTTCAAAAATACATAACTAGATAATCAATAGAATATCAGGTCATCTTTACAGTTTAAAATCAGTTTTCGTTATAAAATCACATTTCCAGTTTAATCATTTGGAATCAAATACTTAGCGGGATATCAGACAGAGGCTTATTTAAAAGAAGAGAGAAATCAGTGAAAATATCATAACAAAGCCTCTCGGTCAGTCAGAATATGGCCCCTCAGGTAGCCTCTCAGTCACTCGTGACTCAACTCTCGTCACTCAGTACTCGCTCTCAGCACTCAGCTCCTTAATATCTCACAATAACAGAAATCATAGTAACCGCTGCGGTGTGCAGCCCGATCTGTAATTTATAGTCGACTATGCTCACTGGGGGTATACAGACTCCGGAGGGGCTCCTACAGCCCAAGCGTCATATCGCTACAACGTGCAGCCCGATCCAATATATATATCGCTGCGGCGTATAGCCCGATCCATAAGTATCATTACGGCGTGCAGACCGATCCATAATGTATATGTATCATATCCTCACTATTAGGTTCTCAACCCCTCTCAGCCATTAACCTCACAGCCTCTCGGGCACAACAATAGAAATTAGGGAACTCAACCCAAGCAGTCCTTACGATTAGAAGCAGAGTGGTAAAAATCAGTTTTAATCATTTAAACAGGTAAAACAATACTAAGGATATACTTCTCGCAAGTAAAGTGAGGAAAAACAGTCAAAATGCCCCTAAGGGTTTCTACAGGTCGGCACAACGCCCAAACATGGCATACAGCCCATAATATAGTATAAATAACTGAAATACAGAATAATATAAGATTTCCAAATCAATTACGCGGCTTAATAGTCGTTGTGGGACGAAACAAGTCACAATCTCTACTGGTGCACTCCCACACGCCCGTCACCTAGCATGTGCGTCACCGTATTTATCAAAATAAGTCAATTATCGGGGTTTTGTACCCTCAATTCCAAATTTACAATGGTTATTTACCTCAAACCGATGAAAATACTACTCCACGATGCCCTTGCCCCTCTAATTGGCCTCCACTCACGTCGAATCTATCCAAAATCAGAATCACGACATCAAATTATGCTAAGGGAATGAAGCCCAAGCGAAAACAATCGAAAAATACCAAAAATCCCGAAATTACCAAAACCCAACCCCTGGGCCCACGTCTCAAAATTCAAAAAAAATTACATCAATAGATTCCTCGTCTCCCCACGAGTCTATGCATATCAAGAACACTAAAATCGGAGTCCAAATGACCCCTCAAATCCTACTTTAAAGGCCTCTTAAACTCAAGCCTTAATCCTCCATTTTTAGCCTTTAATCTCCACTAAAACCATGATTAATCAGTGGAAAAATGATCTTAACCCAAGTAATTAAGCTTAGGGAACTTACCCAACCGATATCCTTTGATTCCTCTAGAGATCCTATGCCTTAGCCTCTTTCCCGTTTTCAAAAATGGAGTTCTTTGCAAAAATTCGCGAAAGAAGCAATATATACCTTCTGGCCAAGAATTTTCGCATCTGCAACACGCCCACTGCTTCTGCGGTACCGCATATGCGGTCAAATTACTGCTTCTGCGGTTATTCACTTAAAGGACCAACTTCGTATCTGCGGTAAACTCTCCGCACCAGCGCCTTCGCAGGTGCGGTCAAACTACCGCATCTGCGGTTCCTGCTATTCCCTCAAAAATCCGCTTCTGTAGCTCCTATTCCACACGTGCGGCGTCGCACCTGCGGTCCCTTATCCGCAGGTGCAGAAATACCAGAAGCAGCAGAGATTCTGCAACTTCAAAAGTCTAAAACTTTCCGTCAAGTATCCGAAATCATCCCGAGGCCCCCCGGGACCTCAACCAAAAGTACCAACATATCCTAATACCTTGTTCAAACTTGTTCCCATCATTAAAACACTTCAAACAACATCAAATTACCCAAAACACATCGGATTCAAGCCAAACTTTCTAAAATCTTCTAAATTACTTTTTCGATCAAAAACCCAACCAAACCATGACCGAATGACCTGAAATTTTGTACACACATCCCAAATGACACAACAGAACTACTGCAACTCTCTGAATTCCATTTTGACCCCTATATCAAAATCTCGCCTATCAACCGGAATTCGCCAAAATATCAACGTCGCCAATTCAAGCCTAAATCTACTACGGACCTCCAAAATTCATTCTGATCATGCTCCTAAGTCACAAATCACCTCCTGAAGCTAACCGAACCATCAAAACTCACATCCGAGCCCTCTAACACATAAGTCAACATTCGTTTGACTTTTCCAACTTAAACTCGCTCTAAAAAGACTAAGTGTCTCAAACCTTACCAAATCCTTTTCGAACTCGATCCGACCAACCCGATACCACATAACACGGATAAACAAAACATAACAATGCAAAAATAGGGAAAATGGAGCGGTAACTCATGAGACGACTGTCCAGGTCGTCACATCCTCCCCAACTTAAACAAACGTTAATCCTCAAACGAATCAAGAAACATACCTGAAGCCTCAAACAGGTGAGGATATCTGCTCCGCATCTCTCGCTCGGTCTCCTAGGCAGCCTCCTTCATGGGCCAACCTCTCCACTACACTTTCACTGAAGTTATATCCTTTGACCTCAACTTTCAAACCTGACGACCCAAAATAGCTACTGGCTCCACATTATAAGCCAAATCATCATCCAACTGAACCGTGTTGAAATCCAAAACATGAGGCGGATCCTCAATATACTTCTGGAGAATAGAAACATGAAATACCGGATGCACACTCGACAAGCTGGGTGGCAAAGCAAGATTATAAGCCACCTACCCAATCCTCTGAAGCACCTCAAAAGGCCCCAATGAACCGAGGACTCAATTTCCCTTTCTTTCTGAATCTCATAACACCCTTCATGGGTGAAACCTTTAACAGAACCTTCTTGCCAACCATGTAGGACACATCTCGAACCTTCCTATCAGTATAACTCTTTTGCCTCGACTGCGTTGTACAAAGCCTCTCCTGAATCACCTTCACCTTCTCCAAAGCATCTTGCACCAAATCAGTCCCCAATAGCCTAGCCTCACCGGGCTCAAACCAACCAACTGGAGATCTACACCACCTCCCATACAAAGCCTTATATGGAGCCATCTGAATACTCGACTGGTAGCTGTTGTTATAGGCAAACTCTGCAAGCGATAGAAACTGATCCCATGACCCTCCTAAATCAATGACTCAAGCACGCAACATGTCCTCCAATATTTTAATAGTGTGCTCGAACTGTCCATTCCTTTGAGGGTGAAAAGTTGTGCTCAACTCAACCTGAGTACCCAACTATCACTGCACAGACCTCCAAAACTGTGAAGTAAAATGAGTGCCCCTATCTGAAATGATGGAAACTGGGACACCATGCAAATAAACAATCTCCCGGATATAGATCCCTGCCAACCGCTCTGAAGAATAGGTAGTACACACGGGAATGAAGTGCACGGACTTTGTCAGCCAATCCACAATCACCCAAATAGCATCGAACTTCTTCAAAGTTCGTGGAAGTCCAACAACAAAGTCCATAGTGATCCTCTCCCACTTCCACTCGGGAATAACCATCTGCTGAAGCAAGCCACCCAGTCTCTGATGCTCATATTTCACCTGCTGACAATTGAGACACCGAGCTACAAATCTCACAATGTCTTTCTTCATTCTTCTCCACCAATAGTGCTGCCTCAAATCCTGATACATCTTTGCGGCACCCGAATGAATGGAATACAGCGAGCTGTGGGCCTCCTCCAGAATCAACTCCCGAAGCCCATCCACATTGGGCACATAAATACGGCCCCACATCCTCAACACACCATCATCACCAATGGTCACATCTCTGGCATCATCATGCTGAACTTTATCCTTAAGAACAAGCAAATGCGGATCATCATACTGGCACTCTCTGATGCGATCGTATAAGGAAGACCGAGAAACCACACAAGCTAATACCCAACTAGGCTCCGAAACATCTACTCTCATGAACCAATTAGCCAGGGCCTACACATCAACTGCAAGAGGTCTCTCCCCAACTGGAATATATGCCAAACTCCCTATACTCACCGCCTTTCGGCTCAAAGCATCGGCCACCACATTGCCCTTTCCCGGATGGTACAATATAGTGATATCATAATCCTTAAGCAACTCCAACCACCTCCTCTGCCTCAAATTAAGATCCTTCTATTTGAACAAGTGCTGAAGACTGCGATGATCAGTGAACACCTCACAAGATATGCCATACAAGTAATGCCTCCAAATCTTTAATGCGTGAACTATGGCAGTCAACTCCAAATCATGAATGGGGTAGTTCTTCTCATGGGGCTTCAACTGACGAGAAGCATAAGCAATAACTCTACCCTCCTGCATCAACACACAAACAATCCCAACTCTCGAAGCATCACAATACATGGTATATGAACCTGACGATGATGGTAAAACTAACATTAGAGCTGTGATCAAAGCTGTCTTGAGCTTCCGAAAGCTCTCCTCACACTCGTCCGACCATACAAATGAAGCACCCTTCTGAGTCAACTTGGTCAAGGGCGATGCTATAGATGAGAATCCCTGAACAAACCGGTGATAATAGCCTACCAAACCATGAAAGCTGTGAATCTCTATAGCTGAGGACGGTCTAGGCCAACTCTAAATAGCCTCTATCTTCTTCAGATCAACCTGAATACCCTCGCTGGACACCATGTGCCCTAAGAAAGTCACTGAACTGAGCCAGAACTTACATTTGGAGAATTTTGCATAAAGCTTCTCCTCCCTCAATCTTTGTAACACAACTCTCAAATGTTCCGCGTGCTCATCCTGACTACGCGAATACACCAGAATATCATCAATGAAGACTATGACAAACGAATCAAGATAAGGCCGGAACATGATGTTCACCAAATGCATGAACGCGTTGCTAGGCACTGGTCAGCCCAAAAGACATCACCAAGAACTTGTAATGACCATATCGGGTCCTGAAAGCCATCTTAAGAATATCTGAATCCCTGATCTTCAACTGATGATAGCCCGAACAGAGATCAATCTTGGAGAACACTCTCGCTCCATAAAGCTAGTCAAATAAATCATCAATGTGAGGCAAAGGATACTTGTTCTTATTTGTTACTTTGTTCAATTGTCTATAACCAATGCACATTCTCATAGTGTCATCCTTCTTCTTCATAAATAGAACCGATGCACCCCAAGGTGACACACTAGGCCGAATAAACCCCTTATTAAGGAGTTCCTGAAGTTGTTCCTTTAACTTTTTCAACTCCATTGGGGCAATCCGATACGGTGGAATAGAAATGGGTTGAGTGTCAGGCACCAGGTCAATACCAAAATCAATATCCCTGTCCAGTGGCATGCCCGGTAGGTCTGCAAGAAACACATCGGGAAAATCCCTTACAACTGGAACAGAATCAATATTGGGAGTCTCAGCTCCGACATCCCTCACAAAGGCTATATACAAAAGACAACCCTTCCCAACCATACGTTGGGCTTTCAAGAATGAGATCACTCTACTAGGAACATAATCATTCAAACCTTGCCATTCAATATGTGGCACGCCCGGTATAGCCATTATGACTGTCTTAGCATGATATTCCAAAATAGCACAACACAGAGATAGCCAGTCCATGCCCAAAATAATATCGAAATCCACCATACATAATAGTAAAAGATCCACTCGAGTCTCCAGACCCCCAATAGTCACCAGACACGACCGATACACACGGTCTACAACAACAATATCACCCACTGGAGTAGATACATGAACAGGTAGAACAAGAAACTCACGGGACGTATCCAGATAACGGGCAAAGTATGATGACACGTAAGAAAAGGTAGAATTGGGATCAAATAATACAGAGGCATCTCTGTGGCAGACTGAAACAATACCTGAAATCACGGCATCTAAAGAAGCAACATCTGATCTACCCGGGAGAGCATAGAAATGAGCCTGAACACCACCTTATCGACCTCCCCCCTAGGGTGTCCCCTGGCTGACTGACCTCCACCCCTAGATGGCTAGATAGGTGGTGAAGTAACTAGAGCAGAAGTCGATGGCTGACCCCTCTACTGAGACTGACTATCATGAAGACGAGGACATTGCCTCTTCATATGTCCAAACTCTCTACACTCATAACAACTCCCCGGTGCTAGAGATGGGAACTGAAGGGAACCCCTAGCACCGGAATGACCAGTAGAAGGACCTGGCATGGAAGAACCCTAGACTGATGGAGCATAAGACGAGCTTTGAGCTGGAAGGGCACTAAGTGATGACTGGCCCTGATGAGAACTATGAAAGCCATGACCTAATGATGCTCCACGGTAATCTAGCCGAGCTGAATGAGCCTGCCTAAATGAACGGCCTCTGCCCTACTAGAGTTGACCTCTCGAAGGAGCACTACTAAAGCAACCAGATCCTTGAGACCTCTTGGCCTCCCTCTCCTCTCGCTCCTACCGGCGAACCGTCTCAATCTCACGGCCGATATCAACAACCTCCTTGAAGGTAGCACCTGTCAACCTCTCCCTAGTCATGAGAATCTAAAGCTGGTACGTGAGGCCATAAACAAACCTCTTAATCCTCTCTCGGTATGTGGGAACAATATAAATCGCATGTCGGGCTAACTCAGAGAACCGCATCTCATACTGCATCATTGTCATCTCCCCCTGATGTAGCTGCTCAAACTGCCTGCGTAGCTCCTCTCGGCACAACTGTGGTACATACTTCTCCAAGAAGAGAACAGAGAACTGCTGCCAAGTAAGAGGCGCTGCACCAACAGGCCTACGCCTCCCACCAAGTGAAGGCATCCCCAGAAAACTGAAAGGTAATAAATACCACACCATTGGTCTCAAGAATCCCTATTGTACGAAGCATCATCTAGCACTTATCTAAGAAACCCTAGGCATCCTCGCCCTCTGCACCGCTGAATGTCGGAGGCTGGAGTCTACCAAACCTCTCTAGTCGACGTTGCTCATCATCCGGCATAACTAGTACCATGAACTCCTAAGCTGGTGCAACCAACTGGGCTGGAGGTACCCCCGGTGTCTGGAGTTCCTGCACAACCTGCTCAGGTGTACGAGCAACGGGAATCTGGGTGCCTCCTCTGGACTAAGAAGTAGCTGTGGCCGTAGTAACTAAAATTGCCTGAGCCAAACTGGTACACACTGATAAGATCTAAGCTAAAGCCTCTTGAAGGCTTGGAATCACAATGGGCATAGCTGGTGCCTAGGCTGGTGCTGCTGTAGCATCCATAACTAGGACTTGATCGGGAACTAGGGCAGTTGGTGGATCTGCCGGTGCTGCTCTAGCAGCTCCGCCCCTGCCACGGCCTCGACCGCGACCTCGGCCTCTAGTGTCCCCAGCTGGTGGAACTGGTGGTCGTCCACCCCGCCTGGTAGCACATGTACTTACCATCTGGGAGAGAATGGAATAACAGAAGTTTAGTACTCGGACCAACAAGTTCAAGTTCGCACGACAAGAATTTCAAGAATATAAAGTTTTTCCTAAAGGTTCTGCAGCCTCTCGAGGATAAATACAGACGTCTCCGTACCGATCCGCGAAACGCTACTAAATCGGCTCATGACTCGCAAGACCTATGTAACCTATGCTCTTATACCAACTTATCATGACCCCAAATATCGATCGTGATGGCGCCTATCACATTACTAGGCAAGCCAACCAATCAACTAACCACGACCCATTTTCTTTTAACATTTAAGCCATTTTCTAACACAGGTTTCAAATACTGAAGTCATTATAAGAGTTAAAACAACAAAAATATGCGGAAGGTCAAAATAACAATAACTACACAGCCCCAACAATATGGTGTCACGAGTCTATAGCCTTTAATACAAGTCTGAATACCTATTACATCAATAGTCTAGGAAATGCGGAAAATAATAAGATAGGAGGGAGAGAACAGGGCTACAGATGTCATGCAGCTACCTCAAAGTCTTCGTCAAATACTGAAACAGCTGAAAGCCCTCACTCGGCCGCTGAGGCACCTAGATCTGCACACAAGGTGTAGGGAGTAATGTGAGTACGCCAACTCAGTAAGTAACTAGATTAAATAAGGACTGAAAGCAGTGACGAGCAGTTCAAAAATACATAACATGATAATCTACAGAATAGCAGGTCATCTTTACAGTTTAAAATCAGTTTTTGTTATAAAATAACCTTTCTAGTTTAAACATTTGGAATCAAATACTTAGCGGGATATCAGATAGAGGCTTATTTAAAAGAAGAGAGAAATCAGTGAAAATATCATAATAAGGCCTCTCGGGCAAGGAATCAATTAGAATATAGCCCTCGGGCAGCCTCTCAATCACTCGTAACTCGACTCTCGTCACACAGTACTCACTCTCAGCACTCTGCTCATTAGTATCTCATAATAATAGAAATCATAGTAACCATTGCGGCATGCAGCCCGATCCGTAATTTATAGTCGACTACGCTCACTGGGGGTGTACAGATTCCGGAGGGGCTCCTACAGCCCAAACGTCATATCGCTGCAGCGTGCAGCTCTATCCAATATATATATATCGTTGCGGCGTGCAGCCCAATCCATAATGTATATGTATCATATCCTCACTATTAGGTTCTCAACCTCTCTCCGTCATTAACCTCACAGCCTCTCGGGTACAACAATAGAAATTAGGGAACTCAGCCCAAGCAGTCCTCACAATTAGAAGTGGAGTGGTAAAAATTAGTTTAAATCATTTAAACAGGTAAAACAAGATTGAGGATATACTTCTAGCAAGTAAAGTGTGGAAAAATAGTCAAAATGCTCCTAAGGGTTTCTACAGGTCGGCACAAGGCCCCAAATATGGCATACAACCCATAATACAGTATAAATAACTGAAATACAGAATAATATAAGATTTCCAAATCAATTACACGGCTTAGTTGCTATGGGACGAACCAAGTCACAATCCCTACTGGTGCACGCCCACACACCCCGTCACCTAGCATGTGTGTCACCTTATTTAAAAAATAACTCAATTACCGAGGTTTTGTACCCTCAATTCTAGATTTACAATGGTTACTTACCTCAAACGGGTGAAAATACTACTCTACGATGCCCTTGCCCCTCGAATTGGCCTCCACTCGCGTCGAATCTATCCAAAATCAGAATTACGGCGTTAAAATATGCTAAGGGAATGAAGCCCAAGCGAAAACAATCAAAAAATTCCTAAAATCCGAAATTACCAAAACCCGACCACCGGGCCCATATCTTGAAATTCAGAAATTTTTACATCAATAGATTCCTTGTCTCCCCGCGAGTCTATGCATATGAAGAACACTAAAATCGGAGTCCAAATGACCCCTCAAATCCTCCTTTAAAGGCCTCTTAAACTCAAGCCCTAATCCTCCATTTTTAGCCCTTAATCTCCACTAAAACCATGATTAATCAGTGGAAAAATGATCTTAACCCAAGTAATTAAGCTTAGGGAACTTACCCAACCGATATCCTTTGATTCCTCTTGAGATCCTATGCCTTAGCCTCTTTCCCGTCTTCAAAAATGGAGTTCTTTGAAAAATTCGCGAAGGAAGCAATATATACCTTCTGGCCAGGGACTTTCGCATCTGCGACATGCCCACCACTTCTGTGGTACCACATATGCGGTCAAATTACCGCTTCTGCGGTTATTCACTCAAAGAACCAACTTCACATCTGCGGTAAACTCTCTGCACCTACGCCTTCGCGGGTGCGGTCAAACTACTGCATTGGCGGTTCCTACTATTCCCTTAAAAATTCGCTTCTGCGGCTCCTGTTCTACACGTGCGGCATCGCACCTGCGGTCCCCAATCCGCAGGTGTGGAAATACGAGAAGCAGCAGAGATTCTGCAACTTCACAAGTCTAAACCTTTCCGTCAACCATCCGAAATCATCCTGAGGCCCCCGGGACCTCAACCAAAAGTACCAACATATCATAATACCTTGTTCAAACTTGTTCCCATCATCAAAACACTTCAAACAACATCAAATCACCCAAAACACATCGGATTCAAGCCAAACTTTCTAAAATCTTCCAAATTACAATTTTGATCAAAAACCCAACCAAACCATGACCGAATGACCTGAAATTTTGTACACATATCCCAAATGACACAACGGAACTACTACAACTCTCAGAATTCCATTCCGACCTCTATATCAAAATCTCGCCTATCAACTGGAATTCGCCAAAATATCAACTTTGTCAATTCAAGCCTAAATCTACTACGAACCTCCAAAATTCATTCTGATCAAGCTCCTAAGTCACAAATCACCTCCCAAAGCTAATCGAACCATCGTAACTCACATCCGATCCCTCTAATACATAAGTCAATATCCAGTTTACTTTTCCAACTTAAACTCACTCTCAAGCGACTAAGTGTCTCAAACCTTACCAAATCCTTTCCGAACTCGATCCGACCAACCCTATACCACATAACACGGATAAACAAAGCATAATGAAGAAGAAATAGGGAAAACAGAGCGGTAACTCATGAGATAACTGTCCGGGTCATCACATATATATTGAGCTAGCGGAATGGTTTCTTCATTTCCATTCTCTTTCCATCATTGGGTATATTTGAGTTATTGTTCGTTGGAGCACGAATTGCATGGTATGTGGATCTAATTAGTATTTTTGTGACAGGTCAGTCGAGTTGCTTATACTGTATGAGGTGAGGTTATAGGGTCTGAATTGAGTGCCATCGGATTTGACTAAGGTATGTTTGCAAGAATTGTGTTACTAGTCGGCTTAGATTTTGGCTATGGTTCTTATCGGGCAAGAGAGCTCCAAAACTTGTTAATCTGATTGGTGGTTATGAGATTCTATATGTTTCTTTCATCATTGGCAGTGTACAAAGGTTCAAAATAAGGTTTTAGTTTATATGAGGTTTGTTACCATTGTCGAGGTTGTTATCGAGCAGTTATTGCCGTCAGAAGTTATTGCTATGAGTATTTGATTTATGTGGTATATAATGTGATTATGTCTTGAGATATGGTTATACATTGATACCACTTGTTTAGAGTTATACGGTGCATAAATGAAAGAATCAGGTCATGTAATGAGTTCCGGATGTTGGGGATTTGGGTTTTAATGTTTATGGACTAAGGTTGAATTAAGGATCCTCTGTTAGGTGGTGTTCTCGGGTTATATGGATTGGGGTGGTGTGGGATCACCCAAGGCTATGTGTATGGTGAGGTTATATGGAGATTTGATGGCTTTGGAACGACTCTTAGCACGTTCAAGGATGAACGTATGTTTAAATGGGGGAGAATGTAACGACACGATCGGTCATTTTGAGCTTTAGAGTTCTATTATGTATTATGACTTGCATGTATGGTTGATTTCAGTTTTTGAGCGGTTCAGGATTGATTTAGAAGAATGATTCTCATTTTAGAAGCTTTAAGTTGGAAGAGTTGACGAAGGTTTGACTTTTGGGTAAACGGACTCAGAATCAGGTTTTAATTATTCCAATAAGTTTGTATGATTATCTTTTGACATGTCCACAAAATTTGGTTAAATTCCCATGAGTTTTGGATAAATTTAGGTTTTATGGTGATTGTTTTCGGTTTCGACGTCGATTTAAGCATAAAGGTTACTATATTGAGTAAATGACCTTTGACTCATGTTCTAAACCATTATATTTATATCATAATTTTAGAGTCATAGCAGCTGAAATCATCAAGTTTCAACATCGTATGAGAAAGGCCAGGAATGCTATCCTGGAAGGTCAGCAAGCCCGAGGGGTTCCGATGTCGAATGATGAAGTGGCTCGTTTGACACAGGCGAATGCTGATCTCAGGGCGCAAGTAGAAAACCTAAAAGTAGAACTGCTCAATGAGCAAAAGTCAGCAAATACCCGAATAGACCTCGTTCTCCAAACACTTGCTGCAGCTACCAAGCCTTTTACTCCTAGTGCCCCCTAAGTGCCCATTCAGTGACTAGTTTCTGGATATGTTTGTTATGTTTTTTTTTCTTTTGATGATTTGGCGGATGTTTTTGTTTTCTTTTTTTTGTATGGTTGGGATGAAACACTACTACTCCCGTTAACAAGTCCAATATTGCCTCTCGCTTTTTCAAAGCAGAGGCATATTAAAACATTATTAATATTAATCCTCGTTTTATTATGTCAGTACTCTCTTTCTGTGTTCTATTCTCTATCATGATTATGTGTACATATGTGGCATGAGTTAGTTTAGTTGGACTTCTTTGTGTTGTTATTCTTTTTTTAATGATTCCAAAAGGGGGAAACACATGGGGGGAACTATTGTTACGATAAGACATAGTCTCAGGGGGAACTCTGGGAACTATTGTTATGATAAGGCATAGTCTCAGGGGGAACTCTGTGTTCCTCTGATACTTAAACTGGTTCTTACTGCTCTAACTCCACTCTATAAATGTTAAGTTTGTAATCATCAAAAAGGGGAAAATTGATAGATTTTAAATATTTTTGCCTTATGTTTTGATGATCTAACAAACTTACTATTAAGAACCAGATAGGGAACCTGACCTACTTGGACTACTGCAAGCTTTAACAGATTCCAGCTAAAGGTGAACTGCTATAGCTTTAGGAGCTAGGGACCCACACAAGGACGTGATACTCTTGTGGTTTCTTCATAGCAGTACAAAGTCAATTGGATACAGCTGGAAATGAAGTGACTGACGGCACTATTTCTTTTGCACTGCACTATCTCCAGCACCCACTCATTCTCTAACCAAATAAAGTACTTACATCATTTCAAGTGATGTGATCAAGATGTACCTACAATGAGTTTTATACAAAACATCACTTGAAGGTTTCTGTTTCTCATTCAAGCTTCTTGTAAAAATAGAGAAATCAATCCTCACAAGCTTGAAGAACAAGGTTGAACGCAACTACGGACCAGTTCCTAAAAGATAGCTTGTTGTTGTCCTAGTTGAGTTGTAACTTTGTTATTTTACTTATTGTATCTCCTAAACTGCTTACCTAGAAGCGTTTGATTAGGAATCCTCTTGTAAATTCGTAAACTCCTTGAGTTTATGTTGTGACTAGATTTAGTCATAAGCAAAAGTCTTTGTAATTGTAGAGTTACAAAGTGGCTTGTGGTGAGAGCATCACAAGTTAGAAAAAGCCTTTGTAACTATAAAGTCATAAAGTGGCTTGTGGTAAGAGTACCACAAGTTAGTTGAGTAAATCCTTTGCAATAGGAGTCATTGCAAAGTGGCTTGTAATAGGTTCTTTACAAGTTAGTGAAGTTAAAAGCCTACAGGTGTAGGTCGTGGTTTTTTGATCCCCTTGTGTGGGATTTTTCCACGTAAAAATCTCTGTCGTATTTACGTACTGTTTTATTAGCATTCTCAAGAGAATCTTGTAGAGGATCAGGTACTCTACGATTTGGTGGACTCATACAAACTAACATTAGGGCATTTGGGTGCAAGTGCTTTGTGCACAATAATGGAAAGAACTCTCTAGGTAAGTTTGATCCCAGAAGTGATGAGGGAGTATTCTTGGGATATTCTTCACATAGCAAAGCTTATAAAGTGTAAAACAAAAGAACTTTGTGTGTAGAAGAAAGTGTACATGTTGTTTTTGATGAAATTAACATTCTTTCTGAAAGACATGAACATGAAGATGAAGCTATTGGGCTGGTAAAATAATTGAGTGGAGTCATAGGTAATGGAACAGGTTCTTCCATCCAGGGCAACCTAACAGGGGGAACTGAATAAAGAAGAACTGAAACCAATCCCCTAATGGAACCTGTCTATGAGCATGTTCCTCAGAAATCGAACATGGGAGAAATATCAAACAGAAACCAGTTGGTTGTGAAACCTTACAAGTATCAATGTTCTCATCCCATAGAGAACATAATCACTGATCTAACCTCTGGAGTTAAAACTAGATCATAATTAAAGAATTTGTGTGCTTTTGATGCTTTCTTATCTCTTATTGAACCTAAAAATATTATTGAGGCTTTGTAGGATACAGATTGGGTAAATGCAATGCAAGATGAACTCAATCAGTTTGAAAGAAGTCAAGTTTGGCATCCGGTTCCAAGACCCAAGAACAGATCAATAATTGGCACTAAATGGGTCTTCAGAAACAAGCTTGATAAAGATGGAACTGTTACAAGGAACAAAGCAAGGTTGGTGGTTCAAGGTTACAGCCAGGAGGAATGCATAGACTATGGTGAGACCTTTGCTCCAGTTGCAAGATTGGAAGCAATAAGACTCTTGATAGCCTTTGCAGCACACATAGAATTTACTCTTCATCAGATGGATGTCAAAAGTGCCTTCCTAAATGGCTACCTAAAGGAAGAATTATTTGTCAAACAACCTCCAGGGTTTGAGAGCAAGGAGTATCCGGAACATGTGTACAGATTAGACAAGGCTCTCTATGGATTCAAGCAGGCTCCCAGAGCATGGTATGAATGACTGTCCAAATTCCTGCTTGAACATGGCTACAAGAGAGGTAAAATTGACAAGACTCTATTCGTGAGGGAAAAAGGTAAGGATCTTCTTATAGTACAAATATATGTTGATGAAATAATTTTTGGGGCAATCACTGACAAACTGAGTAAGGAATTTGCCAAATTAATGGGGAGTGAATTTGAAATGAGTATGATGGGTGAGCTTAACTTTTTCTTAGGCTTACAAATCAAACAAAACCCAAATAGAACCATGATCCATCAGCAGAAATATGCAAAGAAGTTGATTAAGAAGTTTAAAATGGATGAATCAAAAGAAATAGACACATCCATTGCAACAGCTACTAAATTAGACATAGATGAACCTGGTTCATCTGTTGATCAGAAGTTGTATAGGGGTATGATTGGCTCACGATTGTATCTTACTACTAGCAGACCTGACATAGTTTCTAGTGTAGGGCTCTATGCTCGTTTTTAGGCCAATCCTAAGGAATCCCATTTGACTGCTGTCAAGAGGATACTGAGATATTTGAAAGGCACTACTGATCTTTGTCTTTGGTACCCTAAAGGTAGCAACTTTAATCTAGTAGGATATGATGATGCTGACTATGTAGGTTTCCTTGTGGATAGGAAAAACACCTCAAGTATGGCTCATTTTCTTGGTTCATGTCTGGTATTATAGGCCACTAAAAAGCAGAATTCAGTGGCATTATCCACTGCTAAGGCTGAATATGTTGTTGCTGCCTCTTGTTGTGCTCAACTACTATGGATCAAACAGCAGCTGATAGATTTTGGCATTGAAGTTAGTTGTATTCCCTATTTTTTGTGATAAACTAGTGCTATGAGTATGACAAAGAACCAAGTTCATCATAAGAGGACTAAGTACATAGATGATAGACATCACTTCTTAAGGGACAACTATGAGAAATGATTGATTACTATAGAGCTATACTACTGATAAACAAATTGCTGACATCTTTACTAAAGCATTGAGTAGAGAAAGCTTTGAAAGGAACATGTTAGAATTAGGGATGATTAAGATCACCTAATAGGACCAGTTCAGAATGCACAATGAAAAAAAAATAAAAATGAAAAAAAATTGAAAATTGAAAAAACAATTAGCTAGGAATCTGGAACTTGCGTAAATATTTGGATTAATTTTTACTCAGCTTCATACTGTAAATAGTATACTCCTGTGACATGTGTTGATATGACTCACTGATCTCGAACAATATTTTCTCTATTATGGTAATTTGAGGCATGATCAAGAGAATTTTAAATGAAGAACCTGGTTCATCAGTATTGGTCATCTGAAAAACGAGGTATGTTTTCAATACTCTGCACAATTAGAAATAATAAATATGTAATTCATGAGCAGAGTCCTACCTATGTTCAAACACATCAGAAAATCCTATCCGTTTATTTTTTGAACCAGTTCCGTCTCTATTAGAATTCTCACTACAAAAATTGCCTAAAATCTAAGAAAGCATATCTGTTCATTCAACCTGAAATTTCAGGTTGATTAGACCTCTAATTGACTACTAAAAGCTATCATTAGCCATAAAATAAGTCTTTTTCTTTAAATACCCATTATTACCTTCTGCCACCCTCATTATTCCAAACCGTCAAAAATTCTTCTTCACTCTAAATTGTTTTCTCCTCTAAAAACCTAACTCACAAACTCTCTCAAGCCATCAGTTACAATGTTGAACCCTCAAGATAATCCAAGGACTCCTCCACCACCATCCCCTTCTGGTTCCTGCACACCTTCTCTACCCAGTACAAACCTCCAGCCTAAGAAAAGACAGATCAAAATTCTAGCTCGAAAAACTATAGCCTCAGGTGAACTATCGAAGAGATTAAACGCACAATTGAAGGCTGCCCAAGCCCAAGATTTTGAGAACTCAGACGATTCGTTCAAATCTGCGAGTGAGGGGGAAGGACCTGGGTCTTCTAACTTTGAGAAGGCTCAAAACTCCCCTTCTAAGGTAAGTTCTGCTTCGGTTGAAAATTTAAACAATAAGTTTGTTTTGGTTGGGTCTATCAGAAATGTGGAATTGCCTGAATTGGGAAGAAGATGAGGTAAAAAGAAAAATGAAAAATAAAAAGAGAGAGAGAGAGGGGGGGTGTATGTGTTGATGTGAGGGGGAAAGGGAAAGGAGTGCTGGTTCTTCAGCCACTTCTGAATTAATTGTACCAGCTATATATGGGGTTAAACATGCAACTGTGAAAGAAAGTGGCAAGAAGTCAGGGGAAAGTGGTTCAGGGGAGGCTGTTGAAGGGTTGGTTAATCTAAGTTCACAGATAGATGAACCTAGTTCATCTATTGAGGAGACCCTAGCAGACCTTCTGAAGAAAGTAGGTGCCAGTTATGATCCAAAGAAAAGGAGAACTCCAACACCAAAGGCCTCCAGTGATGCAAAGCCTTCCAAGAAACGAAAGGCTTCCTCCCTAACAACTACTGAAATTCCCTTGCCAAAGGGAAGAGCCACAAAAAGTAGGGTGAAACAGAGTGAGAGTGAACTACAAAAGGCTTTGGCTGAAAGTAAGAAGAAGAGGATGGATAAAGGAAAAGGTAAGGTTGCAGAGTCCTCTGAATCTGTTGATGTTGAGGAGATGGAATATGTCCATCAGGAGGAATACACAACAATGGAGGTTCAGACCCCCAAGCCCAAAAAGACCAAGACTTTTTCCAAGAAGTTTTCATCTGTGTCTAAGGCTGCTGAACCTTCATTGGCCAAGAGGACAAGGTCTGTAGTGAAAAACAAACAAGTTAGAGTTTCTGAAGATGAGGAATGGAGTGGTGAAGAAGAAAGTGATCTGATGGTGAACAAGACAAGTTGGCCAAGTTTGGAAAAAGAAAAATTTTGAAGGGAAGATTGCTGAAAGACTTAGTGGAACCAGGAATGGTTTGTTTGGTTGATGCCCTAGCTGTTCAGGACTGGAAGGACATGGTCCTTCAGATGGATGGAAGGCTAGCCAGGAATGAGATCATTGAATTCATGGCAAATGATGAAGTCAAAGATGGCAGAGTCACCAGCCAAATAAAAGGAGTTCAAGTGACCTTTGATGCAGAGAAGCTGGGAGAGATTCTCAACATCCCTGCAGAGGGATATGATGACTACACCAGAAAAATATGGCCATGTCTGGATTCCCTTCCTCCTGACCTTGAAATCACTAGGAGATTCTGTGATGTTGATGAAATGAATGAGGCCAAGTTTGTGCACAAGAGTGAAATGAAGCCACAACACAAAGTCCTCTTTGAGTTTGTCAACAAGTGCTTACTGCCCAGGCACAAAATAAGGCATATTACTAACTATATGGACTTAGTTCTGATGGAGTGCCTTGAAAATGGAAGGCAAATCAACTGACCTGCATTCATCATCAAGCTACTGGACAGGGTCATCAATGGCTCCAAGACCCATGCCACCCCCTATGGATTTATTCTGACTACTGTTCTGGATCAGTGCACAGTGTCTCTGAAGAAGTGGGAAATGGCTTCAAGCAAGGATTACTTTGGCATTACCAATCAACAATAAAGTTAGGGCTCTAGTTCATGAAAGTGAGGCCAAGGATGCTGAGATAGCTAGGCTGAAGGCTCGCTTAGCAGAGGTTGAATCTGAGAGGGATGCTCTCAGAACTGAGGTTACCAAGGAAAATGAGAAGAATGATAGGATTCTTCACAATATGTTGAATCTTCTCCAAACCCAAAACCAACCCTCTAGCTCCCCCTAGCCTTAGGAATTCTAGCCTTTATCTCCTGAACCTGTCTAGTACCATCAGTGACCCAGATTAGGGATTTCTCTTTCTTTTTGCTAATGTTTTGAATATTTTTGCTTTCTGTTTGTGGATTGTGGTAGCAACATATTTTTATCAATGATATCTACTGTTTTTGCTCTTGTTGATTGTTACTATTTCCTTGATAGTTTAAATATGTTTGCCTGATTACTGATGATTAATCCATGGTTGCAGTTGCAGTGGCCCAGTGGCCATGAGTACTTATTAAAATTTGGGACTCACACTTTGTTTATGCAACTTTTTGATGATGCCAAAAGGGGGGGAGATATATTATGCTTTACATATTCTGAATATGTGATGTTTATAAACTAATTAACCTGGTCCTTGATGATAAGTGATTTTTTCTAAACTTTATATTGATGAATAAGTTGAGTTCTTACAAGGCCTAAGTGAGTGAAAAGCACAAAGTCTGTCATCATTAAAAAGGGGAAATTTGTTGGCCCAAGTAAATGTAAAGTTTTGAAGACTGACAAAAGAACTCAGACATGGACCAGGTCCATCTTGTGAAGCACAGCTGTGATCGACCCAAACATGTGAGATGCATGTGAAGGAGATAAATCTAACTTATCAAAAGTAATATCTCCTGATCATGATCGAAAAGGTTGTATATTGGATAAAGAGAAAGACTTCTTGCACAAAGAGAACACGGTTTAGGAAAAGGATAGAGTTAGAGTATGAGATCAACTAGAACTCTTCCACCATGGAAGAGTAGCATCTGTATCCTAGTCAATCTCTAATTGCGAACTCCTTAAATATCAGTGTTGTTCTCTTTTACAGGTAATGCACATAAGCAGAAGTTAAACGTGAATTGAGAGCAAGATAGCAAGGCAATTTTGCAAGCAATTTATGTGTGATTCAAGCGTGCAAAATTGAAGCTACTTGAACCAGATAGAAGAGCCAGTTCCAAGTGTCTATCTTTTATTCTAGTTTAATTGTAGTAGGTGATTTTACATTGTACCTTTCAGCTTTTATAGAAGCAATTGTATTAGGTACTTAGAATTTTCAAGTTAGAGTTAACTTGAAGTTGTCGCAACAGTTGAGGCTGTGTGCCATAACAAGATTAGAGTTAATTCTAGGTTTACAAAAGAGTTTTTGTAAATTTAGTTTTTGGCTCAGTGATTTTGGTGGAGAGTTTGGGAAAATCCTACTGGAAGGTAGGTCATGGTTTTTTCATCTTTTGAGCTAGGTGTTTTTCACGTAAAAATCTTTGTGTTCTTTATTTTCTGTACTTATTATTCCGCAACAATAGTAGTTGGAACACATAGAAGAACCAGTTCCTTCTATAATCAAGTTAAGAGAAAATTGGGTACCACACAAATTACCCCCTCCCTTCTTGTGTGGTATTGAATCATAAAATATCATAAACCATGATTATAGGGATCAATAATGATTGCACTACCATGATTAGGGGGATCCATAATTTGTGAATATATCTTGTTACCTTGTATGTATAGGTTTCCTAGAATAGATCGAAGTTCCGCTATGCAGATACATGTATATATATGTACCTCATGATAAGAAATATATAAGAAAGTTCATTCACCAAACTTATTCTTTCAACGCAACATAGTATCAGAGCATCTATTTATTATTAAATGGAAGAAAGTCTAGCCTAGAATTATGACAAGTGGCAACATAGGAAAAGACATGTGGTAGTTTTAGGATAAAATTAGTTAGAATAGTTATAATAAGTTATTTAGTTATTTTTAAATTCAAATTCAAAATCAGTTATTTTTTCCCTTTTTGATTGCTTATTTATTATTATTTTATTATCTTTTTGTTAATTATTGGCTTTTAAATGTTTACCAACGGAAAGAAATAACTTTTGTCAACTGTTGTATTCCAAGAATGACGGTTTCCTACGGGTTTTTTCTATTTTGTGGCAGTTTTTTCTATTTTGTGCTCTTCCTTTTAATATGTGGAATTTGGGAAGACCAAATTCATGCTCTGCCAATTATTTCATCATATTCATTCTCTGACAATTATTTCATATTTGTAACTACGATATTACATATGAAGGAGTTTAGCTTGATACGTGGACGACGCAACATGGAACAATTAGGAATACTTATATAATTAATGGTAATTTTGTATTTTCTTGCTTATTTTTTTTCATACTGATGATATCTCTGGGCTATGACTTACTTGAATATAGCTTATGAAAAATTGCATTTACAACCATCTTTAGAGAATCAATTATCTACGAAAACATACCCTGACTTCTCCCATGTATCTTTGATTTCTTACGGTGTTATTAATTTAGTTCTTTATATTCTTTATTTAGTTCATTTGAAATATCAGTACATACTATGGTTGTTTTTTCATTTTTTTCCTATCAAGTTGGTCTAAACTAATGATTACTAAATGTATAATTATTCAACGACTGGAAAACTCAAATTAGCTTTGGAAGTTTATGTACAAATAGTACATCATTATAGTATCACTTAATTTGTTGATGACTGTCAGCATAGCCATTTTCCCATTTTATATTTAGAATATGCTAACAAATAACTAGAAGAAATAAGCTCTTTAATTTTACTCTTCATCAATTTAATTTTAAATTCTTTTTGTATTCGAATTTTCGTAAAAAGATGGCACATCGATTATTAATGGCTATTTTCCGGACGAGACACTAGAAAGGAACTATGCTCTTTATTCTATCCTTTGTTGTACCAAAAAATTTCTCCAGCCCGTTGAAACTCTATTTGTTCTTAAATAGATTGTAATGATGTTGGCACAAATAAAATGCGTGAGCAAAATTTCTTTTCTATATTAATGATTTCAATTAACCTATTTGATTTTTCAATTTTAGGAATCCCAAGATAATTTAATATAAAAATGTGAGTATAAAAATGTGTTAAGAGGATAAAATGAAAAATAATATATCAAATATTTTATAAGATCGTGGGAAATATTATTGGAAAGTTAGAAGGAAAATTTTATTTTGTATATGATTTTAATATAATATTTTATAATATCCATATAATTTATGGAATAATAGTAAATCAAATTTCTGTTTGTAAATTACAAAAAGTTCAAGCAATCAAGTAAAGAATAAGAGTATAGCGGTTGAAATCTCCGTTGATTTACATTATTTGTAGCGGTTGAAATAATATTTTTTTTATAAATTTTAATAATGAAGCAATTTTGAGTAATAAAATAAGAGTATCAAAATAATTTAGATTTAAGAAGTAAAAATATTTATTTATATTATATTTAAAAAGGAGAGATAGGCACGGACATACGTGAAAAACTAATAAACAATAAAGTACTTAAACATGCAATCACAACAAAAAATATGGAACAAGAATAAGCATATTTGAATTTGGTAGAGATGAAACCAAGTAGCCACTTTGAAGGGCTGCTATTTAGAAATTAGCCAGTGCATTCTATTTCAGTTTTTCAGTTTAATTTTTCAAGACAAAAATGTCCTGAGTTGTCCTGAAATTACGTTTTTTAGTTTAAAATTTCATGATAAAATAAGTATTGGCTAATCCATAAATAGCATCCCTGAGAATGGTTATCTGTGCACTTGCCCCTCGAATTTGATATGAGAAAGTCTTTGAATTTCAGAAAAATATATTGTACAGATAAGACCGTCTAACTGATGTTTTAATAGATATTGGATAAAAATAACTATAATTTAAATTCATATGTAGATTATATCAATAGTTAAAACTAAAATTTAATATATCATATTGAAAACAAAATAAAAGTAGTTCAAAATTATTATTTTTGAATTATAGGTAAAACACTAAATAAAAAATTAAGTAAAAATATTATAGTAAAAAAATGCATACAAGAGGATGATAGGGATTGTTTGAGTATATTTATGATTTTTATTGATTTTTAAAATAAATATAGCAACTAATTAAATAGTGCTAAAAATTATGGTTAACAAATTTAGACAATGAACTAAGTATTTATATTGTTTTATCTTTTATAAGTATAATTTTTATAAAATGTCAGTGTGCCAAATAGGCTAGCATTCTCTCATATACGCTTTACAAAATTATTTTATAACAAGCAAAATTTTGAAATTGACCGTATATCGCGCGGGTACCTATACTAGTTCTGATTAAATCGAATCGAAATCGAAACGAAACCCAAATCCGACTTTTCTTTACAATGGGAAACCAGACAACTTCTATCATTCCCAACCCCTCAAACAACCTTCCACCATCTGTTATAGTCCATCATGATAACTCTTCCTTCCCTAGCAGTATTGTTCTTGATGAGACGAATTTTCGCCTATGGTCATAATTAATGGAGATGCGCATTGGAGCACGAAAAAAATCGGATACCTAACAGGTAAAAACGCGAAACCAACAACTAATGATCCTAACATGCGACATGGATTACTGAAAATAGCAGAGTTAAGAGCCGGCTCATTGATTCAATGAGCCCTCATCTTATGCAGCGATTTATCCGACTGTTCACAGCCAAGGAAATGTGGGAAGCTGTTAAAAACCATCTTGGATGGATCAGATGAAACTTGTTTGTTTGAGTTAAATCAAAAGTCTTTCCCCACCAAACAGAATGGTCGACCTTTGTCTACTTTCTATAATGAACTGGTCGCAATCTTTCAGGAAATCGATCATCGGATGGTCGCATAGGAGGAAGCAGTTGCTGGAGTGGTACACATGCATTCCATGATGGCTAGGCTACGGGTTCATATATTTCTAAGTAGACTTGATGCAGAGTTTGATCAAGTTCGTGGTGAGATTCTACGAAAGGATCCAAAGCTGGATCTGGAAAGCACATATGCATATGTCAGGCGAGAATTTCAATAGAGGCAGACCATGGGAACTTCTCGCCCAGTTCCTGAAAGTTTTGTCATGGCAGTTCACCGAAACAAAGGGCGCAGTAACCCGTCGTCAGGAAAATCTAATGATTTTATTTGTAATCATTGTGGTGAGAAAGGACACTCGAAACAACGTTGTTATGAGATTATCGGATACCCGAACTGGTGGGATTTCTCAAAAAAGCCTAGAAAAAATATCAACAGTAACGCAACAGTAGCTACGTACGGAGAGCATAGATCAACCCAAGAAGCAAAAACTCAACACATTGATAATGTTGTTCACCCAGGTATTTCTCGTAAGGTTGATGTACTTTCGGTCACTAATAAGAATAGTACTTGGATTATTGATACCAGGACAACAGATCATATGACCAATGATTCCACTAAGTTACACGTTTTTAAATCATCATCTCAATCTGACATCTCCACTACAAATGGTAGCACTTCTCCTATTACTGGAGAGGGATCAGTTGTTCTATCAAATACTCTAACACTTGATACTGTCCTAGTGGTCCCCACACTTTCTTATAGTCTTTTGTCAGTCAGCAAAATTACCTCATCTCTCAATTGCACCGTAACCTTTTGGCCTTTATTCTGTGTTTTTCAGGACATTCTGACCCGGAGGACTCTTGGTTATGGTGTTAAACGAAATGAGTTGTACTATTTGGAGTTGACTGAAGATGGAAAGCAACAATTTTATCATGCATTTCACACAAGTGGGGATGAAAAGACTCGTGATACGATTCGGTTATGGCATAGGCGACTAGGTCACATTTCCTTTGGCTACCTTAAAAAACTTCGGTCAAATTTATTTTCTGGTTTAGATGTTTCAGATTTTAAATGTGATGTATGCGAATTGGCGAAAAACCATCGCGTCCCGTATTTACCCAGTTTAAATAAATGCTCACAGCCTTTTGTTGTTATACATTCTGATATTTGGGGACCTGCAAAGGTTCCATCTCTCTCAAAGGCTCGTTATTTTATAACTTTCATAGATGAATGCACTAGGTTTACATGGGCATCTTTGCTTCATAAGAGAAGTGATGCATGTACGGCATTTAAGGAGTTCTACAACATGGTCCATATCTAATATCAACAACAAATTCGAATTTGGCAGTCCGACAATGCCATGGAATTTGTTGATGCTTCATTTGGAGAATATTTAAGCTAGTTGAGAATACGACATCATACTTCTTGTACGTACACACCTCAACAAAATGGGTTGGCGGAAAGAAAGAATAGGCAAATTATGGAGGTGGTACCTGCATCTCTCTTTGGGATGAACATGCCGCGGTTTTATTGGGGGAAGGCGGACAAATCTGTTGTGTATCTTATCAATCGAGTTCCTTCACGAGTTATTGGCTTCCAGACCCCACAAAAGAAGTTGCAATCCTTTTGCTCTATTTCTTATCTGCCAAATCTCGAACCTAGAGTTTTTGGGTGTACTGTATATGTTCATATTCCCAAAGTCTTGCGAAGCAAATTGGATCCTTGTGCCACACGATGTATTTTAGTTGGATATTCAGATTTTCAAAAGGGATACAGATGTTATGATCCGCGCACTAAGAAATAGCAAGTATCCTTAGATGTACCCTTCCATGAAACTGAACCATACTACACAGGGAGAGTTTCGAGCTCATCTCCTCAGGGGGAGAACTCGAGTGATGAGATTGAGCTACATGGCAGAAATAATGGAACTTCAAAAGGTGAGATTATATTTTCGGAATTAGAGGCCATTGGAGAAGAATTAACTACACATCAACCCACCATTGATCAGCCTGATTTAGAGACTCCAAGTTTGCATACCCCAAGTTTGCCTAACTTATCTGTGAATGATAATGATGAAGATTCACTAGAAGAGCTTATGTTAACACCATTAACCGAGGAGCCTCCCTTTCAGAATGATCAAGCAAATGTTGAACCATAGGTAACTAATGAATTCCTATCGAATGATCATTTACCCTCTCGTTTACCACAAAGATCAAATAGAGGTGTCCAAAAAAACAATATGAACCTAGTCTTAAAGTAAAGTCCAAATATCCTATCAATAATTAAACCTCTACTCCTAAATCATTGGATTCATGTGCCCTAAATGTTGATCAATTGTCCAAAGTGTCTATTCCTAATAGTGTGTAGGAAGCATTAGCAGATCCAAGGTGGACGAAAGCAATGAATGAAGAAATGGAGGCTCTGAAAAAAAACTCAACTTGGGAGCTAGTCCCGCTGCCTAAAGGGAAGAAACCAGTTGGATGCAAATGGGTATACACCGTAAAACTTAAAGCCGATGGAAGTATCGATAGGTATAAAGCAAGGCTAGTAGAAAAAGGTTACACACAAAAGTATGGAGTTGATTATCAAGAAACGTTTATCACCAGTAGCTAAGCTTAATACTGTTCGGATCCTCATATTAGTTGCAGCAAATCGAAATTGGCCATTGCGGCGGTTCGACGTAAAGAACGCTTTCCTAAATGGAGACCTGCAGGAAGAAGTATATATGGAGATGCCACCTGGTGTAAACTATGGATCTGTACATGAAGGTAATGTATGTAAATTGAAGAGATCATTGTATGGGCTTAAACAAT
Source organism: Nicotiana tabacum (assembly GCF_000715075.1). NCBI lineage: Eukaryota > Viridiplantae > Streptophyta > Magnoliopsida > Solanales > Solanaceae > Nicotiana > Nicotiana tabacum. The sequence continues at coordinate 54,792,156 of NC_134086.1, forward strand.
CACCTAGAGCCTGGTTTAGGAGATTTAAATAATCAATGAAGCTGGTTGGTTACAAGCAAAGTAATTCTGACCACATTTTATTTATTAAAAGTGAAGGAGGAAAGATCACAGCATTGATAGTGTATGTAGATGATATGGTCTTGACTGGTAATGACACTGAAGAAATAGAGAAGCTACAGAAGTATTTGGCCACCATGTTTGAAATGAAAGACCTCGGACAACTACAATATTTTCTCGGTATTGAAGTGTCACGGTCAAATATGGGAATTTCTCTATGCCAACGGAAGTATGTGCTCGATTTGCTGACTGAAACTGGGATGTTAACCTGCAAACCAGTTGAAACACCCATGGAGATGCACCATTTGCTGGAAATTTCTTCTGACCAATGTCTGGTAGATATAGGTCGCTATCAACGACTCGTGGGAAAGTTGATCTATCTAACACACACTAGGCCAGATATTGCATATGATGTGAGCGTGGTAAGCCAATTTATGCATGCTCCAAATGAAGAACACATAAGAGCGGTCTATCGAATCTTGAGATATCTGAAAGGTGCACCGAAAAGGCTGTTGTACTCAAAGAATGAAGCCTCCACCATTGAGGGTTACACCGACGCTTATTGGGCAGGAGATCGTACAACCAGAAAATCTACTTCAGGATATTTCATGTTTATAGAAGGCAATCTTGTCACCTGGAGAAGCAAGAAACAAAAGGTTATTGCTCGGTCAAGTGCGGAAGCAGAGTTTCGAGGTATGGCACATGGTTTGTGCAAATTGTTAGGGATTAAAGGTGTGCTACAGGATCTTGAAATTGAGTGTTCAAGGCCTATAAGCTTATTTTGTGATAGCAAAGCTGCTATCCAAATTGCTCAAAACCCAGTACAACATGATTGCACTAAACACGTCGAAATTGACCATCATTTTATCAAAGAGAAGCTGGATCAAAAGATTATTCAGTTTCCATTTGTCAAGTCAGAAGGACAACTTGCGGACATCCTTACAAAGGCAGTCTCGGGACGAATATTTCATGAAGTTATTGACAAGTTGTGCATGATAGATATCTATGCACCAACTTGAGGGAGGAGTGTTAGCGGGATTATAGGAGTATCAACATGATTGTAATAAACCATGATTATAGGGATCAATAATGATTGCAGTACCATGATTAGAGGGATCCATAATTAGTGAATATATCTTGTTACCTTGTATGTATAGGTTTCCTAGAATATATAGAAGTTCTGCTATGCAGATACATGTATATATATGTACCTCATGATGAGAAATATATAAGAAAGAATTCATTCACCAAACTAATTCTTTCAACACAACAGGAAGCAATATACCGACGAGTGATTCAGTTATGGTCGAGGTCGAGCACTCAATTCAGCCTAAACGGCTAGTTCAACACTTAGATATTTTAGAGGAATATTCTACGGGATATTCCAAGAACTTAGGTATTGAAATTCCGGTTAAGGACTGCTGGGTAAGAAAAATATTTGGTATAAATATCATGAGAGAGTGTGACATAAAGGGGAGGGGGCTGAGAAGTATAGACACAACAAAAAAAACATATACATCTTCCTAAAGGGGAGGATGTTTCCTAATCCCAGGCTCCTCGCCAAAAAAAGAAAAAAAGAGCTTAGAATCTCGATATTCATCTGTAACTCAATTTTATCAAATGTACGGAGGTCGGTCTTGTTCAAGGATGATGACTTTTCTCATGCATGTCTTCTTCATTATCTGTTGATATTATTGGAGCAATCTTCCTTTTTCTTATATTATGAAATTCAATCGTAACAATAATCAAATTTTATATTCAGCTATGCTTGTTTATTCCTATCTTCTGTCTCAGATCTAGAATAAATTATCTCTAGCTAGGATTTGCCCCAAATCTTCTTATTTAATTAGTTTCCAAAAAGGCCTAAAACTTTTTGGTTAGACAATTTGGCGCCGCCTGTGGGGATTTCCTAGCCAAAGTTTTAGTTTCTTCTAGATCTAAACTCGGTTCTAGTTCTACATTCCATTCGTTGTACCTTCATCCTTTCGCCTGGGCGCTTGTGGTGCGACTTATGTTTCCGTGTCTTCACGTACTCGGGACTGGATCGGATTGGGATTTAAACTCGAATATCACAACGAGCGAAGTATGCCATTAATCCCCAAGGTGTCCAGATTCGACTAACGCCGAAGTTAAGTGCGAGGCTGAGATCGGATCTGAAGTTAGCACTCCCAGTTCATTTCCAACCAGATCGAAGGGACTTTCCAGACCCGAGTAGCAGATACGGCAAAAATACCAAGCCAAAGACCCACAGGATGTCATCCAAGTTCGATGAATATTAGCTCAACCAGTGATAACAACTACGAAACACAACCAAAGAAGGGAACATGGTCGCTCCCTTTCAACAGTCAACCAATAAGTCGAGGTAACAAACAATTTCGTTTGGCTCTAACTTACTACTTCTCAGAATGGGACAGGAACAGGGGCATACTCATCGACACGCGAACAGGGAACAAACACCATCAAAATAGCACACCGAGAAAATGTTTCGTGTCCTAACATCCTGCAATCAACGGTCGAGCGAGACCCCCCAGCAAGTTGGTACTCAACACCATAAAGGAAAAGCCGGTATAGATTGGGACTAGGTCACCAACCCGGAAAACATACGAATCTCTCCAACATGCAGAGAGAACATAAGTGCGTGAAACTCACCCATGCGCTCGCCAAAGTCACTATGGGATGACACAACTAGCCAAAATTCAATCTCGTACATATATTGAGATGCCCCGAAGTTTGAGCGAGACATTCATCGTCCGGCCTACCAACTACCTCTCCAGGCCAAGCTGAACTAGATAGACCAGGACTCCTCGAATGTATGTACGGACTGAACAGAAGTATGTAATATTCTCCAATGAATAAACGAAATGGTATATGACATTCTTACACAACTCCACCAAATTTACACATCACGCCAACGCAAAGGAAATGTACATTCAACCTCGCTCGAATAACTTACATTCGACCTCGTTCGAACCGTTCTACATTCGACCTTACTCGAATTAACTTACATTTGACCTCGTTTGAATCGTTCTACATTCAACCTTGCTCGAATTAACTTACATACGACCTCGCTCGAATTAACTTACGTTTGACCTCGTTCGAATTGTTCTACATTCGACCTCGCTCGAATTAACTTATATTTGACCTCATTCGAATCAATCAAAATTTGACATTGTTCGAATCAATCTAAATTCAACCGCGCTCGAATTAACAAGCCAAAATTTGACCTCGCTCGAATTAACAAGTCTAAATTCGACCTCGCTCGAATTAGTAAGTCAAATTCGACCTCGCTCGAATTAGTAAGTCAAATTCGACCTCGCTCGAATTAGAAGGTCAAAATTCGACCTTGTTTAAATTAACTACCGAAATTCAGGGACTCATTGCGAAAGATCCAGGAAATTCAAAAGAATAAAGAAAGAAGGGCTAAAGACATACAATCAAGGACAAATCAACTGTTCCATTCAAAAGGAAAATAGCGTCATACAAAAGGCCAAAAGGGGGTCACCATCCAACTAACTAAATACATGAGAAAAAATTAATCAAGTACAAAAGCATCACTCAGCATTATCCCTATCCATGCCGTCATCTCTCTCTCCGCTCGGTTCAGTAGCTTCGCCTCCACCGCCACCCTTTCCATCAGGATGCTCATCATCAAAGGAAAGCCCGTCCTCGGCCTTATCGTCTCCACCAGCCTTCGGTGTTGCGGGGTCATAGCCGCAGGCAAGCCGGGCCTCACGCACTTTAACACAAACCTCTTCGAAAACGGCCTCAAAGACATTCCCCACTGCCAACAAGCCCTTATATATATCCCGCTAAGCCTCAGCGTGGACCCACATCTCGAACAAAGGGCGATGAACGTCAACAGAGGCAGACACAAGAGGAGTCAAAGCCAACAATCACGCCCTCTATGCCTCAAGATCAGCAATTTGATCATCCAGGCTTGAGACGTCTCAAGCTCGCCAATTCAAAAGTCACGTCTCCCTCAGAGCAGCTATCTCTGTCTCAGTGGCACGTTCATACCTGAGAACGCAGATAGAATCTTCCAGCATCGCGGCCTTCGCCAAAGCTGCTACTCAGGCTCTCTTAGGCCTCTACAGTTCGATTGCCTTCCCTTCTAATTCGGTCACCTTATCCGTCAATTCAACACTTAAACCGACGACCCTAGCGTCACTCTGCTCAAGCTCCACCCGCAAGGCCACCGCCTTCGCTTGAAGATCAACACACTCAGCTACAACACCCTTGCCCATCTCGAGCTCTTCTTCTTTATCCCTAAGCAGCCCTTCGAGTTTACTACATTGGCCCATAGACTGCATCAGGTCCTCATCTTTCCGCTCTAACTCTACCCTAAGGGAATGAGGATTGCCGCCAGCCCTGAGTCATGCATGCATCTTGCGGCACTTATCATGGAATCGATGGTATTTTGAAGCCATTTTTTGAAAGGCGGCAGCACGCCTCTCCTCGCGGTGGATACTCCCAGTCTCCGCAATAAAGTTTGAAGAAAGAAAAGAAAACAGAAAGAGAAAATTAGCAAGAGTAGAAGACGTAAAACAAAGAAAGCAATAAACTCACCCTCAAAGCCATTCCAGCTATGCCCCGTGATAAGCCAACATTGCTGATCTCCTGAAGGGCCCTACTTTCGGTAGCAGAACAAAGAAGGGCAAATTAGGGCACCAGGCTCACTGTGTCCTTCAACAAATCGCACTCCAGAGCGATCTCGATCATGCGGGAGGAATCATCCGTTCCCGCCCCCATGCGAGTGAATCCCACCTCAAACATGCTTATGTCTTCGGGATCAATGTCAGAACCGGATTCATAGTCGTCTACGACTATGCCCTTTGCCCTCTCGTTGGTCAAAAAGGGAGCACATGCTTGTTGTGAAGTCGATGGACCACTCAGAATGACCGCAGCGGCCTTTAACTCTGTCCCCCGTCCAAGGGAGCCATCTCCACCACCGGAGGAGGCATGGTTTCCACGCCCAAACTAGTGCCATCGCCTGGTTCGGACACCACCAACATGGGTTCACCCCTCGAAGGCCCCTCGGCCCTAGTCACTCCAGCCACTATCCTTCGCCTCTTTAAAGGAGCCTCCTCGTCTTCTCCTTCTGACGATTCGTCCACCAAATAAACTGCGGGGCCCGAAATCCCTGCCAGGGGAGCAGCATCTGAGCGGCCAAGCCCACGTAAAGCTGTAGTTTGCGAAACAGCAGTGGCTTGAGCAGGCTCACTTACAGCCACAACGATACGAGCTTGGCAGAGATACCCAACTGGTGAAAAGCAGGCGCAGGAGCCCTCGCTCTCCTTGATGCCCTTCGACCTATAAATAAAGAGGGATAAGAAGATAGAAATGACAGTATAAAAGTCTACGAGTAAAACCAAAGGTGACTCACCGGTGGCAGGTCTACGCCCAAACCTCTCATTGAAGTGTGACCATTCGCGAATCCCCACAGTACAGGGCAAAACCTGACTTACCTAGTTGCGAATGTCAGCAACTAATAACGGAGGCTCCCGCTCGGCTGCAAAGGTAGAATGAGAGCGATCAGATTACCCCAAAATAAATTGGTCATTTTAGAAGGGAAACACTTACGAGCAAAGTTCCACTCCTCGGGGAATCTGCTGGGGTTCGATACCACGTGTGCTGTCTTCACGTAAAAGAAATTTTCCCAAAAACGGAGATTAGTTTTATCGTCCATCTTCACCACCAACCCCTTGGTCTCCCGATGGCACATATGAATCATCGTGCCCCTATGAAAAGTTGGGGCGAAGAGATGAAGCACATGGCATAGAGAAATACCACAGATGGACAGCTCCAGCGTATTTGATAAGCATGAGGAAAAGCTTGTATATGTACGGAGAGAGCTGAGCCAGGAATACATTGTAAAAAGGGCAAAAATACTTCGCTAAGGAAGGAAGAGGAAGCGTGCAGCCGATGACAAATGGGTACGCATAAAATATGCAGTACCCCGGGCGATGTACTTGTACTACATCCCTACCAGCAGGAACAATTTCGACATGGGCCGGGATTCGCCACTTAGTCCTAAATATTGTAATCGCCACCGCATCCATCGTACAGATGACAGGTTCAAGTTCATCCTCAGGTAGGTTTTTGAAGTTTTACCTAGCCTTCGAGGAGCGTGGATTATCTCGTCCACGATGGGGAAGTTTTCATCATCCACCATGGCCGCCCCTTCCTCATGAGGAGGTGTATCCGCAACCAACGTCACAGGGTCAGATGAAGCACTAGCCATTTTTCTTATTGTGTGCGAAAAAGAAATACAAAGATGAAGGAGATGACGGTAGCAAAAGATACTGAAGGGGAAAGAAAGCACAAAAGCTGGAAACTCGAAGAAGAAAAGAACTCGGGCTTCAAAGGCTCTAAAAATACAACAATTCAAATGAGGAGTATCTATCCCTATTTATAAGAATATAGGTGCCCCAATTGAGAAAGCCAAAACGCCGCCTCATTATTTTTGAAGCGGAAAAAGCGAGGGAAACGATGTAACGTATGGAGAATGTGCGCCATAATGACGCATAATGAAATAACGTCATTTTAAACTAATGTAACGGTCAGGTGTGGGCTCTTGAAGCGTCACGTCTCCATCTCGCCGAAAAAACGGAATCACTCTTCGGCCAATGTGCTCAGATTTCCCAAAAAGTGCAACTAGCGAAGTCCCCACCGAGCTCGCCCAAAGTCAACCCCTACGGGCGGAGGGACTAATTGTATGGGTCAAAATCTGAACAAACGAATTCTATTTAAGGAAGAGCGACCAAGAGTCGATCAAGCCAAGGTCAAGTATAGGAAGCAATATACCGGTGAGCGATTCAGTTACAATCGAGGTCGAGCACTCAATTCGGCCTGAATGGCTAGTTCAACACTTAGATATTTTAGAGGAATATTCTATGGAATATTCCAAGAACTTAGGTATTCTGATTAAGGACCGCTAGGTAAGAAAAGTATTTGGTATAAATATCATGAGAGAGTGTGACATAAAGGGGGTGGGGGGAGGGAGGGGGTTGAGAAGTATAGACACAAAAAAAACATATACATCTTTCTAATGGGAAGTATGTTTACTAATCCCAGGCTCCTCGCTGGAAAAAGGAAAAAAAAGCTTAGAATCTCGATGTTCATGTGTAATTAATTTAATCAAATGTATGGAGGTCGGTCTTGTTCAAGCATGGTGACTTTTCTCATTCATGTATTCTTCATTATCTGTTGATATTATTGGAACAATCTTCCTTTTTCTTATATTACGAAATTCAATCGTAACTATAATCAGATTTTATATTCAGCTATGCTTGTTTATTCCTATCTTCTGTCTCAGATCTAGAATTAATTATCTCTGGTTAGAATTTGCCCCAAATCTTCTTATTTAATTAATTTCACAAAAAGGCCTAAAACTTTTTTGTTAGACAGTTTCATTTTTTGCCCATTGATAGGATTAGTAGAAGGAATTCCCATCACGTTCTCTTCAACTTTTCCGTTATACATCAATTGTTCCTAAATCAACAAACTCATGGATTCAATTTGAAAAATATTATTACCATTAATCAAATATGATTGTTCTAAGAAAGACATGCATTAGCTAATATAAGTATATAAAAAACATTAATTGTCACATGAATTGATCTCAAAATTAGACTATCCATAATAATTTGGATAATTAATCAATCAACATCCTAGATGCAAACTCAAGGACAATATGACATTAATTCGCTAGATGAGTTTACTACACCATTTTGCATAAGTTGTCTAGTCGCTGAAGCTTGAGTTGAGAACAAAACATCTTCAAAAAAATGTTAATTGCATGTGCAAGTGACATATTATAGGTTCTGGAGCTGAAGAAAGAACTTCATGGCCAGGTGGTTGTACCTCGAAAACCAACAATTTGTGGATTAATTTTGGGACTTTCTCTCACATATACGAGATTTTAAACTTATATATCCGATTTATCTAAGTTTTTTTATTTATAAAAAGTAACTAAAGTTTTTAATAAAATATAGACAAATCCTATCAAAATCTATAATTTATCTATAATTATCGGTAACGTAAATATAATTTGTTTGTACAAAATTCGGTGAAAAAGCTATAATTTACATACAATTAACGAGTACAAAATTACCGGTGTATAAAACTTAGGCTCGCTAGTCAAAGATAGTATAGTATTAAATCGTCATCACATGAATTGATTCAAATAATGTTCTAATAAATCTTCAGTGTAACCCTCTCCTGGAAAATCAACCTTTGATTTAAGTAATTACCGAACTAATAATAAAAACTAAGATTATCAATTGTGAGAAAATTATGAAAATTTAGTGGCTAAGTAGCAATAATTGAATATCATGGTGAGAAGTAAGGGCGTGGACAAGATATGTAATCAACTATTATTATGGGTAATTCCGTGCTAAGTTCACTCTTAACTTCTATTGACTCTTTCGATTTCAACAGATGATTAAGCTATCTTCAGGATTTAAATTCTTTTTCCGAATGAATGAGAGTTTCGTTAACCAACCTAATGACAGGTTCTATGAACATATGCAAAAATACATTGAATGACTGATCTAACAAAGAACATCTCTTGACTATTCTTCCAAATTGGGTCAAATGATAACTCCCCAAGCTATTTCGATTACCTATGAAAGGCGTAAAATCAACCCAAACAAGATAACACAATGCGAATTGCAGCAAAACTTCTCTTTTGATTAAAGTAAAACCACAATTAGCCTTGCCATTCAATTAGTAACTCATTCAACGAATTCATGCAACTAACAGGAAGCAAACCCCAAAATAATAGTCAAATCACAATATCCGTCAATAAACCTAAGAAAGATTACTCCATAGTGGAGAAGTTGTTTATGACAAGAGTATTAGAAAAACAAGAAGACATTACAATTCCCAAAATCAAACAAACTTCCGTATTGAATGAATTGGATGAAATATTTATTGTCTCTTTTGTTTCCTTGCCTTCATCTCTCCAAAAGTTGCTCCAAGATCCGAGATGCCTTGTTTTGAGACGAGATAGGCTTCATATAGATAAAAAGGGCCGCCTCCAAATTTACAAAAAAATGCCTGGGTCAAATTCCATGAGGCGAACGTGCGCGGCCGCGTACTTGGAAGTGTGACCGCGCTCATGGCCGCACACCTCTGGCAGAACTCTGTGTCACTTGCGCGCTGGGGATCGCTCGTGCGTGGTTGCGCACCTGGGTTTTCCTCCTGCTCAACTCTTTTTCCTCCCACTAAGTGCACTATTCGTCAATTGATCCCCTCTGCATCACCTGCACGGAAAGACAACATATTAGACCCAAATTCGACCAAATCTCTATCGAATCAGCCAAAACAAAGACGCAAAATGGGCATAAATAATAAGTAACTTTAAGCTCATCAGAAATTTGTGTACAATTATTATAGTTGTATATATATTTTGTATGCCGTTTCTGCACCCCGACATACAAAATATATACAATTTATTTATATCTTCTTCATCGAGTTTCAATCAGAAATTTTAACCAAAACCACCTCGAATCTTCACCAAATTTCCTCAAAATTGATATATAAACTCCAAAGGATATTCTCAATAACTTGCAGTAATGCCCAATTCTAACTAATAACAATTTTGCAAAATTCGATTTCGAGTTCAAAGCTTCTAAGCTTTCTAATGGCTGTCAATGACGTTTAAGCTCATATACACACGGTCTAATTCAGCTTAGTTTCAATTATACCGTCAATTAGTTTCAATTCAGTTCTAAGCGCCTCTCCCGTAAACAATGCCTTGTTTATTCATAAAAAAAACTTATGGTAACCCATGTTGGTGCTTCATGTATGTATTTTATGGCTTTGAGCCACTTGAATCATTTTTCTCTACCATTCTTCAAAGCTCTGAGCATGTTCATCTGCAAAAGCCGAATCAAAAAGGAACTAAGCGAGAAATACAGAGGAAAAATAGAGAAGAATAAAACCTAAAATGGGTAAGATTGGATTCTAATATATTATTTTATATGTTAATAGTAAATTGTATATGCTAATGTAATTAAGTAATAACCTTTCCATTAAGGGTAAATAAGTTTAAAATGTAGTATAAATTCCTTATTTTTGACCTTTTATATTTTTTCAGCAGAAAAAGGAGTTATCGGCCCGATTAAATAGATGAAAAAATATTAAGGGTATTAGTTCATAATCATTAAAGACTAAGGGTGTGTTTGGTATAACGGAAAATATTTTTCACTTTTTTCTTGAAAAACAAATAGTAATCTTATTCATTTTCCAGTGTTTGGTACGCAAATTAAGGAAATGACTTCTCAAGAGTATTCATAAATAATTTAGATATAATAACCATGAAGCCATAAACTTTCAAACCAACAACATTCCGAACCCACATTTTTCATAAATTTTCGAACCGCTAAACTTCGAAACCACGGAATTTCGAACCCGTAAACTTTATAATTTCTAAACCCGTAAACTTCCAAACACATAAACCTCCGAACTAATAATTTTGGAACTTGTAAAATTTTGAACCTTTAAACTGATAAATAAAAAATTAAAATAGAAAAATATAATTAAAAATTATTTTTTCGGGTGGAGGGGGGAGCGGGAGTTGCAGAAAAACAAAAAAATAAAAATTTAAAATTGCAAAAAAATAATATTAAAAAATAATTTTTTTGCGGGATGGAGGTGAAGTGGAGGGGTAGTAGGGTGGATGGTAATGGAAAAACTGAAATTCGAAAAAAAAAAGCCTTTTTTTGAAGAGAGGGGATGAGGTGGGTTGGTGAGGGTGAGGAAGGTTGAGAATGAGTTTTGGAAAATGTTTTCCCTCCTCTTGATAAAGAAAACATTTTCCTCTAGAGGAAAATGAGTTAATAATAAAAATATTTTTCAAAACATTTTAGCCAACCAAACGTAGAAAAATTGAAAAACATTTTCGTTCGTACCAAACACACCTAAGGGTTAAAGCTAAATTTACCTTTTTATTTGCGAATGTTCCATAGTAAAAAAATAACAGACCTCTCTGTCTTTACTATTGAAACCATTCTATTCCTGATTGGCAACCCGGTAAGATCTTCATTGATTTCATGGTCTCCTCTTCCATGATTGTTAAATATTTTTCCTTCTCATTTAATGTGCTTTTTAGCTATAGTTAATCTATTTTTCCTTTGTATCAATTGGTAATTGTTCGACTCAGTATTCTGTGAATCACCCAGTTTTATATTCTTCTCTTCAATATCGATATCCTTCTTTTTTGAGTTTTGAAAAAAGGGAATCGCGAAAAAAAAGTTATAGGGGAAAACATTAATCAATTAGCAGCTGCTAAAACTGAGTCAAAAGAAGATTTTCAACTTCTTTTGGGTGAATGGTTGCGGAGTTTTTGGATATTTGACATTAATATTCCGTGCGGTTGGAGGGGTTGGTTGGTGTGGAGATGTTTGATCAAAATCACCCCAGAAATTTTGGTTTAGTGGACAACTATTATACAAATATGATTTATTTAGCATAATTATTTCAAGAACTCATCAATCAGAACTGCTGCTGCTCTCTAGTTCGGGAGTTGATTCAGGAGATTGATGGATACTGGATAAAGGTTACAATTTCGCATTAATTTGCCACATTTTGTGTTCGACTATTGAGTTGTGGAGTACCTATTTAAGGAATTAAAGTCTTTACAAGAGTTTAGACCTCTTGGGAGTTTCAAATAGTTTGTCCCAAACCCAATGGCCAGCTTAAAAAGAAGTCATGGCATTATGAGTCCTCTAACACAGACAAATATTTTTGAATTGGAATGAAATTGGGCCGAATAGATTGGCAATGATGTAAATGATTCATATAGCCAATAAGTTTGGGATTGAAGTGTAATTGGTTCACAAGAGTTTGATCTCATGGCCTTCAAGCCCAACATCTTGGTGAGATGTGCATTGTGAACACAATTTCAGATCGTTAATTCCACATACTTATAAAACCATTCCTTCGAGGATATTAAATGAAAATGGTATTAGGCAAGTTTACACAGTTATGGTGTTTAGCGTGGTTCTGAGCTCATTCATTACATTTCGGCTGCTCTCTAGTTTAAAAGTTGAACCTGTAGTTTTGTGGGTACTGTTAAAGTTGAGTTACATTAATCCCTCTGCCGGAAAAGTTAATGTGCCATCTTGTGCTCAACTTTTAAGTTGTCTCTCTATTTGTCAATTGCAACTGGTAACTAACTGATCAAGAATAGAACTTCACGTCATGAATTCTTACTTATAAAGCCTTTCTAAGAAGTATATCTAACAGAATTGTTATTTGGAATTTGGTTCCAGATTTCTATACATTTTGGAACATAAATAATATGACCTTTACTAAATGATGTAGTGCAACTTGAATGGTGATTATTCATAGATCAAATGGAGATGTTTTAGTTTTTTTCCCCTAAAACGCCAATGAAAGCTTGTAGGTTTCACAATGCAGGAATTTCTAATCTAAAGTGTTTGAACTATCATCGGAAGAGGGTATTGGAATTTGCAACACTAAGGTCTAATTTTTTTCAAGTGTCTCTTGATTTTCTTCTGTATTCATGTACAGTTACTGATTTACTAGTAACGACTGATATGCCAAATATTCCAGAACCCCTAAATTTTCTGAAAGTTCAAGCTATTTCAAGGAAGCAAACAAGAAATGGATCAAGCTCTGGATTCATATAGGGGGCAAATTGAAGCTCTAATGCGTGCAATGTCCGTAGCAAAAATCATAAGAGAGGATAAGGATCCTTGTATGATTGAAGAGGTACTAAACCATGAATCCTAGCCCTTCTAGTTTTTTTACCTATCCTTATTAGTTTTCTTGTACTTCTTAGGGTCTCTATTTAGGGTCCTTTGGAGCTGCCAACAGTAAAGATGCACTCAAAAGCTTGAATATAACTCATATTTTGACGATTGCCAGAGATTTAAATCCGTCTTATCCGAATGAATTTGTGTACAAAGTCCTTACTGGTAGGAAGTCTCTAACTTTGTTTGATATTGCTGACTTGCTTTGGATTTGTCTTGAATATATGCACGTGATGAGAAAATCTGCATATCCTTTTTATATAAGTCAATGAATAATGCGCCATCCATCTCTTACGTGGTCTGCTATGTAAAAATATTCAGCAACCACTATACTAAGAAATTAGAAAACAGGAAATACCATACCACACCCTCAGTTGTCCACACTAGTGTTTCTGCTATACCGTGTTTTCCTTCCTGTTACCTGTCTTCTGTTTTTGTTTGTAGTGGTCCTACATACAACAACAACAACATACCCACTGAGATCCCACAAGTGGGGTTTGGGGAGTTGGGGTCTATACAAACCTTACCCTTAGCTTGTGTGAGGTAGAGAGGCTATTTCCAATAGACCCTCGGCTCAAAAAAAGCATTTTGAAAACACGTTTGAAAAATACAAGAGTAAAAAAGTTATGATGAAAATACTTAAGAAAAGCAAAGTATTGACAACAAAAATAATAAAGATAATCAAAGTAAAAGAAACACTAATAGTAACAGATTGAAGAATAAAATAATAACAGAATAATAATAATGAGACGTAGTGGTCCTACATAATGAGTAAGAAAAGATTTCTGCTTAACTATCTAATTTGGAGACGCAAAGAACTCTTGTATTAGCAACATAAAGTACAACTTTTCCTACCAGAGCCTTTTTGGACTGTCTTTTTTACCACTCATACCAACTGCAGTGCAAAATTTCTTACTTATGATAATGGCTAGTTATAATTTTGATGCTTTACCTTCATTTCATCTACCTAGTAAAGATTAGAACTATCCAATTTACCTTATAAAAAAAAATAAATTTTATATATATACACACACATACATAACTTCTTAATTCAGTAAAGATAAACTGAGGCCTTCTGCCTCCATGTTTTCTTAAAAAATTCTCTTTTAATGAGATTGATGAATGATTTATTTGTATTTTCCACTTCTTGCAAATTTGAGACAGTTCACGACAGAGATGATGTAAATATTTCTCATTACTTTGAGGAATGCTTCGATTTCATTGAAAAAGCAAAAGGAAAAATTGAAGAAGCAAAAGGACAGGGTGGCGGTGTGTTGGTGCATTGCTTTGCAGGCAAATCCAGAAGGTGATTTCGAGCATCTTTGCCTGGATCAAAATCATGGTTTCATATGTGGGAAAACAATACAAAAGAGTGGTGTGTAAAACTATACTGGCTCTTAATAAATTTTTACAAGATTTTAAGCCAAAGTAGCTGCTCTCCAGCTTGCTTTGCTACATATAACTAAAAGAAAATTTCATGACTAATCCTAGTAGGTCAAGAATAGAGACCTTGATATCCCATCTTCAGCTTGATACTGAAACTAATGCAGTATTATGGAGCTAGCTTCCAACCACATCTTTCCGTAGATATTTGTATTTTTATTTTTGTTGCTTTGAGAAGGGGGTGGGTTGGACGACATTTATCCTGGATCAGCAAAGTGCCTATGATGTTATTTTCTTCTTTTTTTGACATTTGCATTCACTCTGAAGACCAAAATCTTTAACCTGGATATGTAAGTTTCTCCATGTTCCTTGCGTCTTTCATGTTCTGCTTTGCAAAACTAATGTACATGTGTAAAATTTCCAAGTTAAAACGTTGAAAGAATGACGTGTTATCGTCAATATCTTAATGATACGCTCATTTATGTTTCTTTTGATGGATTTTTGAAGGGTATCTGTGTACCGTTGTTTCTTTGTTGTAGGTGAGACACTCTGCTTACTTTGTCATCTGATCTCTATGAAATCCCTTGTAGCAATAGTAATTTTATCATCATGTCATGCAATACCTTTAGCTTGACTTCTTTATTACAATTACAAACCAAAAAGGTTTGTGTTTTCTTGTTATGAATTTGGTTACTGGGTTAAATTTTAATATGAAACCTTTTTACCCGTATGTCTTCCTATTCATATTCAGCAATCTGCTTCTTGCCCTCTTTTAGTTGATTTTATGTGGTCTGGATCTTGGGTTGGCTTTAGTAAATTGTTTGTCTGTATAAGACTTGAATCAGCTAGCTTTTTTGTAGTATAACATTTATGTCGTATTAAACTTACCTATTTCCTTCTTATAATATACCATACCCTTTAATCGACATTTCATGAACACCAGTGAAAATTGAAACAAGAAAGAACTTTCTAGAACTTAAAATTTGTCTTGTTTTCTTTTCCTGGTGTTCCTTTTTGTATAGCGAGATCACTTTTTTCTTCAGTATATGTATTTAATTGTCCAATATTTTGTCAAGTAATAACAATTGACAGCTGTTTCTCAGTTCTCATTATCAACAATGTGAAGTGGTGATAAGAGAGAGTCTCGTATGATTCTTTTGTTCTATGCTTTTGCAGTGCAACCATAGTCATCGCTTATCTGATGAAAAAGCATGGTGTGAGCCTGTCTGAAGCTTTTCAGCTTGTTAAGAGTAAAAGACCAGTTATTTCTCCCAATGCTGGTTTTATGATTCAGCTGCAAAATTATGATAAAACCCTTAAAGGTACAGCTTTTTGTTCACTTGGTGGTTTTACTCGCATGATCTAAGGTTAACGAGTTTTAGTTATCTCAGTACTGTGATGCCATTATCATGTTGCATCTGTGAGGATTGGTGATAAAAATGAGGATTTGCTATGTTTTTTTGAGAATGGTAACATGTATATATATGTCAAAGGAAGAAGGATTAGCTCTGTTACTTCTGAATTATGTCAAATTGTCATTTATATAGTTGTGAACTGAAATCAAAATACAGCCGGCAGATTTATCAAAACCACATAAAGAAAAAGAAACAAAGTACAGCCGGCAGTTCCCTTGATTGTACCTAGCAAAACAATGTTGCGTTGTTCCAATTTAACAACCACGAGTTTTCCAGACAATCAAATAAACTCCCCAGTGAAACATCCGGTGCTAGGTACTTTTGTTCTGTGAAATCATTAGCTCGATCCAATAACAGTAAATCTCCTAAATCTAAGGCATGCATCATGAGTCACATATACATGCAGCCTTTTCTGGGGTTCATAAAAGAAGGAATGAGTTGGCCCACAGTTCATATTTTGCTGCTTCATCAAATTCAAATGTGCTGTACTTCCTATATACCCTAGATAACCCTGTTAATTTCCGTTGCTGCCATCGCAATCAAACTGAACCACTCTAGTAAATTGACCCCTCAGGTCAAACTTGTCAGTACCTTAATGAATCATGTGACTTTGTAAAGCCCTCATCTTCCATTCTGATGTATTACATAGTAGTTTTGTGAAAGCTCATGTTTCTGTAGCAAGCATATAGATTTTTACTAGGGGATTCTTTCATCACGACAATCTATTAAAGTCTCTTGAAATATATCTTTGAGTTCATTCTTCACCATATTTTCTTTATTTGACAATCTTTGTCTGTTCCAAAAAAATACTAAGGGTTGGTCTTTAGCTGCTCATGTTCCTCCACATTCGTGAGATACTTAGAAGCACATTCTCCTATGAGCTAAAATTGCTATTTGTGGTTTCCTGGTTTTCTTTTTTTCTGGGATAACCGTGGTGTCTGACCCAACTTGCTCGCACCTTGACTAATACTGCGGGGTACCTTCTATCTCCCACCAATACATAATCGGGTAACTCTCTCCACCAAGGCTTGTAAGCTAGTTATTGGCAGGGGCGAATTTAGGGGGGCGGAAGGGGGTTCACCCAAACCCCCTTCGCCGAAAAATTACACTGTATATATGAGGCAAAATCTGTTTTTTATCTCTATATATTAAGTTTTGAATCCCCTTGACACAACCCAAAAGTGTAGCTTAGTGGTAAGTGGTTCAAAACCTTTGTAAGGTCATAAGTTCAATTCTCACTAGCTACAATGTATTTTAACTTTTTTCATTTTGAACCCCCTTAGCAGAGATCCTACCTCTGCCACTGGTTATTGTTATTGTGAATATTGGTTATGATGGACCTATTGCCTGAGACTACGATCACGTTTTTTACAGATGTATTAGGTTTGGTTAATCCCCTACTTGACGACACAAGGGTGAAATCATTGGAGTTGACAAGATCTAGGCATTCTACCTTCTTCTGAAAAATGGACATTCTTCATGCTACATGAGTTTTGCCTAAAGAAGTAGCAGTAGCAGATAACTTGTCTTCTAGGCATAAGTAGGTTGAACGCAGTAGTAAGTCTGCCCAATGGAATGAAGGGACAAATCTGCAGTTCTGGTCTTGATTATGTGATTAGGTAAACAGTTTTTCTGTGGCTAACTTCTTGTTTTTTTGTGGTGGAGAAAAAATATTATTAATCACCACGAACATAATACAATTTGAAACTCCTCATGACTTGCAAATCTATGTATACCTACCAGGTAGGGCTACCAAAAAGACTTCGCAAGTTTTAAAATTACTATATCTGTACATTAAAGTATCCTATCTGTATAAATTTTCTATCCATTCGCTCTATTACTCTGCCTTCTATCCAAAATTGTATGCATTCGTACCTTGCACCCCTATTTGATCTGTTCATAGACTTTCTTAGGTCGAGGGACCCCGTGATGCCATAAGGCTGCATTCCTAGCCTTCCATATATTATGTTATAGATCAGCCTCTCCATCCTCACAAGGTAGGGGTAAGGTCTGCGTACACACTACCCTCCCCAGACCCCACAATGTGGGATAATACTGCGTATGTTGTTGTATCAGTGCAGCCAAGATAGCCATAGCAAAAGCTCTGCACCATTTTCCTTTAAGCAGTCTTGCCACCATATGCAATATCCCTTGGAGGTCTGTTTGTTTTATACCTATCCTCATCCAATTTAGTATTTCCTGCAGACGAGCTCTCGGGAACTGATATTGAAAGAACAAGTGTTCCACAGATTCTGTGTTTCCACCACATATCAGGCAATTACTGTCTTGACTGATCCCTAGTCGAAGCAATATTTCTTTGGTAAGCAATCTTTTGTGCATTGTTAACCAGGAGATTAAACTATGATTTGGGATATTTACCTTGTCTCCATATCCATCTTCTCGAAAGCCAGTCCTCCAGACATCCATTCCTCCATTTGTACTCACTACTGATTGAGTACCTCCTATTCTGTGCAAGCAACCCATTGTTCACATATATGCAGCAAACTTGTCTTTGATGGAGCAGAGTATCTTCCAATACCAACAACAGTCCCGTGGATGAGAGTATTGCCACCAAGCTCTCCCTTTTATGTATATATGATTAACCTATTTGACTCAT
The DNA here is from genome assembly GCF_000715075.1 of Nicotiana tabacum. Classification (NCBI taxonomy): domain Eukaryota; kingdom Viridiplantae; phylum Streptophyta; class Magnoliopsida; order Solanales; family Solanaceae; genus Nicotiana; species Nicotiana tabacum. The sequence continues at coordinate 54,810,410 of NC_134086.1, forward strand.
AGATTGTTAGTCTTTTGTGCTATATTCAAACATATTTACCACAGCAGCCTCATTCCAGATTACGCAGTCAATGATTCCCAGTCCACTTTTCCTCTTAAGTCTAGAAACCAAGTCCCACGACAGTAGGGGGGCTCTGTTAGTAACTGTCTTACCATCCCATAAGGAATTTCGACATATTGCAGCGATACCCTTCAAAACACTCCTACGAAGTATGAAAACGGAAGACCAGTAACTGTGGATATGCAGTAGCACTGAATTGACCAGCTGCACTCTTCCTGCATAGGATAGGTGTCTGGATCCCCAGCCTTGCACTCTTGTTGTAAGCTTATCAATTAGCATCTCACAATCAACTATAAAGATCTTCGTTGATGATATTTGTATACCAAGATCCTAAAAGGTAGTGATACTTTTTGGTACCCTGTCAGTTCACAGAAGTCTGCCACACAGTGAGGCTCCATATTGGCACTGAAGATGTTGGATTTATCTGCATTAGTTCTCAGACCATATGCATTTGAAAAAGTTCTCAGCCTCTCAGCACTACATCACCGACTTAAAATCTCCTTTACAAAACATCATTACATCATGTGCGAAGCATAGGTGGTTTAGATTTGGTCCCCTGCATTTGGTGTGATACCCATATCCTTCCTGGATTGCTACCATGTTCATTATCCTTGTGAAGTATTCCGTGCATATTACAAACAACAAAGGACAAAGGAGAAGTATTCCCTCTTCCTTTTAATGCAAACCGTACAATCCACCATTTAAAGATATGGTGTACTGTGTAGTTGAGATACATGTCATAGTCCATTTGTAAAATTTCATGGGGAAATTAAGTGCATGTAACATCTCCTCCACAAATCCCCGTTCAACTGAGTCATAGGAAAGAGCTTTCCAGAGGTTAATTTTGATCAAACAACTTTTTGTAATCTGCACATATTCAACATTTTCTATCGGAAGATTCTCTCTCATTTTCTTGAATTCATTAGTTAATTTGTTAGTTGGGCTTGCAAATTCATCATTTTACTATGTTTTCAGTTCATTATATTTCTTGCCGTCTTTTCAAAATTGCAGATCTGAGTGCTCCAAATGTACATGAGGAAACTGGGTCATTACTCTCCTAGTCTGATGCAGTTTGATCCATTCTGTAGCCGCCATTAAAGTTACGCTGTGATGAAAAGTACACAGCGCGATATCTTGTTAATTGAATTTAACAGTAAGAATTGTTTGATAAACAATGATAATGAATTGATAATTCCATTGAGAAAGCTACTCTGCCTAGGCATACTGCTTGAAGATATTCTTTCATCATGGAGAATTTTTAAATTTTGTTTATGTTAGCATATATTTCCTTCATATTCTCTATTTATTTTGTTCAGGAATGTCTTTTTCTTAAAATATAAAGGTCAACTTCTTTTAATGCATACGAACAGCACTTGCTCCGATTCTAGTGTTTGCCCCCAAAAAAGGAAGATCTAATTGATACAAATATTAATGTTAAACTCTAATCTTTTCATTCATGCCAAGTCGTTCTACAACGATATACGAAACGGAGCAATTGGTAAACTCCTTCCCCCCCCCCCCCCCCCCGAACCTCAACCAACACGAGGGAAGAAAAAAGTGGGTAATTGAGCTGATAAAAAAATAAATAATCTCCAATTAAATTTAGAGAGGATTCCGCTTGTAACCCCATGCCACAATAACAAACTTAGTGAAATTCTACGAGTCAGGTTTGAGGAGGGTGGTGCGTACGCAGTCGCAGACCTTACTCCTACCTTGAGAAAATAGACTATTTTTGTAGACCTTCCGTTCAAACAAACATGAAAAAAGAAGCAATTGCAACAAGCAATAACACAAGTTATCAAGTTATAAGAATATAAAAGCAAAAGAGAGAATAAATAGTAATAGAAATCTACGACTAAGAAAATACAATACTAACACTAATATTACTGGTATGGACGAGAAAAACATTCAACTATCTAACCTTCTTTCCTAATTTTCGATTTCCGCATCCTCCTATCAAGGGCCATGTTAGGGGTGTACATAGGTCGGGTTGGTTCAGATTTTGCAATTACCTAACCAAACCAATAAAAGCCGGGTTTTTCAATCACGATTTTTCTCGGATTTTTTGATTTTTTCGGGTTTTTTTCTGATAAAATCTTCATAGCATAAAATTTATAATTTGTGCTCTAATATTAGTAGGATAAAACTATATAAGATGTTATCCAATAAAATAATACAAAATAATGTGAGATGAGTCATAATTATACTAAAATATTCAACAAATAGCATAAGATAAATATTGCTAATTGATAAGCCATAATAAAAATAAACATAATCTAAGTACTAAATCATGTTAAAATAAGTACGACTAATAAGTACTAAGTATTAATTACATGACTAAATCAATTATGGTCGAATTTTTTTTCTAACACCAAACCAAATCATAGTCGGATTTTTTTTCTCGGTTTGACTCGGATTATCGGTTTAGTGCGATTTGTTGGTTTCCTTTGTACACCCCTAGGTCCTAGTATGCCCGCACATTAATTTCAACATCCTCACTCTGCTACCTTCATCTTCTGGATATGGGAGTTCCTGACCAGCCAACACTCTGCCCCAAACAACATAATCAGCCTAACCATCGCTCTATAGAAGTTTTGGTGGCACAATTTTATCACACAAAACACCTTCATCCACTCCGCTCCAATACGATGTGTGACATCCTCGTCAATCTCGCATTTCCATGGATTACTGACCCAAGGTGCTTGAAACTTCCTCTCTTGGGGATGACTTGTATATCAAGCTTCACGTTCCTGTTCGCTTCATGGGTCACATCACTGAACTTGCATTCCATATATTCTATTTGGGTCTTGCTCAACTTGAAACCTTTATACTCTAGAGTCTGCTTCCAAACCTCCAACCTCGTGTTAACATTACTGTTTACCCTTTGTACGCGAAAAAATCAAAGGACTTGATGTCTCGCTCTCAAGTCACTTCGCAAGAATGCCTCGAGACCCCGAGGACAGGAAGCCACGACCGAGTTCCCGACCTCGGGCTCGTCGAGGCTCGACTCAAAGAAGACGGAGATCGAAGCCAGGACAGAGGGGGAAGCTCCCAAAGCACACTGCTGAGTCTGACAGGGCCGACCTATCCAGAGCCTATACTGAGGCATCGCATCAGGCCAACCTATCTCCATACTTTGTAATTAATGCCCATGTACTTGTAGCCGAGTTCCCTCCTATATAAAGGGGACTCGCCCTACCTTGTAAAAGGCTGATGTTACTCCATTTCTCCACAAGTGCAATAATCTCTCTCTCTCTCTCTCTCTCTCTCTCTCTCTCTCTCTCTCTCTCTCTCTCTCTCTCTCTCTCTCTCTCTCTCTCTCTCTCTCTTTTCTTTCTAACTTGTTCGTTCTCACTGGCTCGAGGTCACTTTAATATCCATCTCTCTTACTTGTTCTTCATCATATAGCTTAGTATTGGTCGTAAGGAGCCTTGTTTAATTATATGTTCAACTGTTATCCCATCCCCGATAGCTCGAATCCGACCCTGACGTTGACCCCGAGGTCTCCCATCGACCAGACGTATACCCGGGTAGCAGGCCCTTCGGTTCGATTACTATCTCGTTTTAGCTTGCATTTAATCTTTAAACTCCATATTATTAGCATCAACTGCTCTAACAACTAGCTCGGGAATAGATCACGTATTTTTAGAATCCCATTTACAAATTTAATTATGTTACCATTTTCACGGTAAACAGTTTGGCGCCCACCGTGGGGCTAAAAATAATAGTGATTATTTTCTTGCTGGTTTCATTGCACAAACGCACATTATCTTTCATACTTTTTCTTGTCCAAAGATCTCTTGATTTCAGGTCAAAATGTCTGGCTCGGTAAATAGAGTCGAGAACAACTACCCCGAAAATCACGGCGGAAACGGTGAGGCTATTCCAGTGGTTGGCACGACGCTGTGGAACCCCAATAACGCATCTGAGCTAATCCTAGCGGACGCAGGTTCGCGAGGCGCGCATCAGGTCGACGAGGCCTCACAAACCGATGGGAGCATTCAGCATATCGACCAACAGGAAGCCCAACAAACCCCGGCTCGGGAAACACAGGAAGTTAGTTTTCATGACATTTTTGAAATATTGCAGGCATAACAGTTGGCTATCGCTCAGTTGCAGAGCCATCCGGGTATTCCCAGCACAGTAGCGTCGAAAACGGTTTCCTACGCCGAACGAGTACCCAAAAGATCAAGCAACAACGGATCAATAATAGATCCTTCCACAACGAAGACGCTGGAGGATCTCTCCAAGAGAATCGAGTCAGGTTTGTGGAGGTTCATGCAATAGTTATCTCCCGGGGAAGCGGTCCCGGAACCCGCTTCACGAAAATTCGGAACGCCGGAACTCCCTAGATGCGACAGGACCTCGGATCCCGACGAGTGCACCACCGACTACACATGCACGGAAATAGGCAGCTGTCACGACCCTAACCCCGAACCCGGTCGTGATGGTGCCTCTCATGAAGACAAAGCCAGCCTGTCTAACACAATTCGTCCTTTTAAGCAGTTAAATAGCATAAGAATAGTTCAAACATAATTTAATAGCACAATTAGCGGAAATAGAGCTAACAAAGCGGAAATCCAACCCGACACAGCCCTAACCGGGGTGTCACAAGTCATGAGCAACAAAGGATACTGATACGAGTCTAGTAAATACAATATCTGGTACGACTGTTTGAAGAACATAGAAATAATAAGATAAGGGAGACACAGGGGCTGCGGACGCCAACAACTACCTCGTTGTCTCCAAACACCGCCTGGACTGAGGGGATCAACACTCAGGAGCGGGACCTGCTACGCCTGAATCTGCACACGCGGTGCAGGGAGTAATGTGAGTACTCCGACCCAGTGAGTAATAAATATAAATAATGACTGAAGGTAAGAAAACACGTAAAACACAAGGCATTCTATACTGAAGCAGTAAAATCACTTAAAAAGAGTAAATCAGTGAAGAATCAAGTAAAATCCCTTTTTCAACAAGTAAAAAAAGTAATTGACAGATAATTAAGATAAGTGAACAAATAGAAGTTCGCCCCTCGGGCTCAGTATCCACAAATCCGCCCCTCGGGCAATATCTCAGAACAGTACCAGCCCTTCGGGCTCAATTTCAGAACAATACCAGCCCCTTGGGCTCAATCTCACATCACAATGGGTACCCGCTCTCACTGGGGGTGTACAGACTCCGGGAGGGGCCTCTTACGGCCCAAGCGCAATATCAAGCCATCTCGTGGCATCAAATCTAGGCCCTCGGCCTCATATCAGTCAAGCCACCTCATGGCGTATATATGTATCTTAGGCCCTCGGCCTCGTATCAGTATCAGTGTATCCTTACATTTGGCCCTCGGCCGTAATCAGTCCAAAAATCATCACAAGCCCCTCGGGCATTAGTAAAACAGTAGTTCTCAGCCCAAAACATCATTTAAAATTTCATTGAAGTCTCAAAACTAAGTAAAAATGGTTGAGTAGTAAAACAGTGGAAAACAACATGTTTGAGTTCAAGTAATAAGTCAAAACAGTGAGGAAACAGTAATAAAAATCCCCGAAGGGTTCAAATAGTTGGCACTAGGACCAAATATGACATTAACCCCAAATAATAATTATAGCAAATAATTTCCAATCAAATACACGGTAAAATCATCAATCGGGACGGACCAAGTCACAATCCCCAATAGTGCACGACCCCTCGCTCGCCATCAAATGTGTGTCTCACCTCAATATAGCACTACGATGTGCAATCCGGGGTTTCAAACCCTCAAAGCATCATTTACAATTATTACTCACCTCGACCGGCTAAATCTCTAGCTCGCGAGCCTTTGCCCCTCGAATCGGCCTCCTCGTGCATCGAATCTAACCAAAATCAGAACGAATACGTCATAATATGCTAAGAGAACAAAGCCCAAGCGAAAACAATCGAAAAGTACCAAAACTCCCGAATTGGCAAAACCCGAGCCCCGAGCCCACTTCTCGAAACTCATAAATTTTCACATCATTAGATTCCTCGTCTCCCCACGAGTTCATACATATCAAAACACAAGAATTGGAGTTCAAATGACCCCTCAAATCCTCAATTTAAGCCCTCTTAAAATCAAGCCCTAAACCTCCATTTTTAGCCCTTTAATTCCTTTAATTTCAGTCTAAATCCATGAAATAATTCCATAGAAGTGTGTTTTAGGTCCAAAAATCCTTACCTTAACGAAGTCCCTTGATTCCTCTCTTCAAAATCGCCCAAAGCTCCCAATTCCGAGTTCAAAAATGGCTAAACCCTTCAAAAATCGCGAAGGATGAAATATATACATTTTTGCACAGGCTTTTCCACATTTGTGGCCCAAAACCCGCTTCTGCGGTACCGTATATGCGGTCAAAACAACCGCTTTTGCGGTCCCTCATTTAATAGCCAGAATCGCATCTGCGATAGAAATTCCGCATCTGCGGCTTCGTAGATACGACCATCTTGACCGCTTCTGCGGAAACTGCTCGCCAAACCAACTTTCGCATCTGTGGCCTCCTCCCTCGCACGTGCGGCACCGCACCTGCGGTCCCCAGACCGCAGGTGTGAAAACACCAGAAGTAGCAATTTTCTGAAATCTCTCAAGTCCCAAATCTTCCCGTTAACCATTCGAAATCACTCCGAGGCCCCTGGGACCTCGACCAAAAGCACAAACATGACCCAATACCTTATTCAAACTTGTTCCAATCATCAAATCACCTCAGACAACATCAAATCTACCAAATCACATCGGATTCAAGCCTAAGTTTCTAAAATCTTCCGAAATATGCTTTCGATAAAAAACACAACCAAACCACGTCCGAATGACCTAAAATTTTGTACACACATCCTAAATGACACAACAAAGCTACTGCAACTCTCGAAATTCTATTCCGACACTTATATCAAAATCTCACCTATCAACCGGAAATCGCCAAAATATCAACTTTGCCAATTTAAGCCTAATTCTACTCCGGACCTCCAAAACTCATTCCGATCACACTCCTAAGTCATAAATCCCCTCCCGAGGCTAACTGAACCATCAAAACTCACATCCGAACCCTCTAACACAGAAGTCAATATCCGGTTGACTTTTCCAACTCAAACCTTCTTAAAAGAGACTAAGTGTCTCATTTCTTACCAAATCCTCTCCGAACTCAATCTAATCAACCCGATCATATAAAACACGGATAACTAAGAATAAAGAAGCAGAAATAGGGGAAACGGAGCGGTAATTCATGAGACGACTGGTCGGGTCGTCACATCCTCCCTAACTTAAACAAAAGTTCATCCTCAAACTAGTCAAGAAACATACCTGAAGCCTCAAATAGGTGAGGATATCTGCTCCGCATATCTCGCTCGGTCTCCCAGGTAGCCTCCTCCACGGGCCAACCTCTCCACTGCACTTTCACTGAAACTATATCCTTAGGCCTCAACTTCCGAACCTGACGATCCAAAAAAGCTACTGGCTCCACATCGTAGCTCAAATCATCATCCAACTGAACCGTGCTGAAATCCAAAACATGAGACGTATCCCCAATATACTTTTGGAGCATAGAAACATGAAATACCGGATGCACACTCGACAAGCTGGGTGGCAAAGCAAGCTTATAAGCCACTTCTCCAATCCTCTGAAGCACCTCAAAAGGCCTAATGAACCGAGGACTCAATTTCCCTTTCTTCCCAAATCTCATAACACCCTTCATGGGTGAAACCTTCAACAGGACCTTCTCGCCAACCATGTAGGAAACATCTCGAACTTTCCTATCAACATAACTCTTTTAGCTTGACTGCGTTGTACGAAGCCTCTCCTGAATCACCATAACTCTTTTACCTCTCCTGAATCACCATGTAGGACACATCTCGAACTTTCCTATCAACATTAACTCTTTTACCTTGACTGCATTGTACGAAGCCTTTCCTTCACCTTCTCCAAAGCATCCTGAACCAAATCAGTCCCCAATAGCCTAGCCTCACCGGGCTCGAACCAGTCAATTGGAGATCTACACCACCTCCCATACAAAGTCTCATAAGGAGCCATCTGAATACTCGACTGGTAGCTGTTGTTATAAGCAAACTCTGCAAGCGGTAGAAACTCATCCCATGATCCTCTGAAATCAATGACACAAACACGCAACATGTCCTCCAATATCTGAATAGTATGCTCGGACTGCCCGTCCATCTGAGGATGAAAAGCTGTGCTCAACTCCACCTAGTACCCAATTCTCTCTACATGGCTCTCCAAAATTGCGAAGTAAACTGAGTACCTCTATCTGAAATGATGGAAACCGGAAAACCATGCAACCGAACAATCTCCCGGATATAAATCCCTGCCAACCGCTCTGAAGAATAGGTAGTACACACAGGAATGAAGTGCGTGGACTTGGTCAGCCGATCCACAATCACCCAAATAGCATTGGACTTCTTCAGAGTCTGTGGAAGTCCGACAACAAAGTCCATAGTGATACTCTCCCACTTCCACTCGGGAATATACATCTACTGAAGTAAGCCACCCGGTCTCTGATGCTCATATTTCACCTGCTGACAATTGAGACACCGAGCTACAAATCCCACAATGTCTTTCTTTATTCTTCTCCACAAATAGTGCTACCTCAAATCTTGATACATTTTTGCGGCACCCGGATGAATGGAATGCCGCGAGCTATGGGCCTCTTCCAGAATTAACTCCCGAAGCCCATCCATATTGGGCACAAAAATCCGGCCCTGCATACTCAACACCCCATCATCACCGATGGTCACATCTCTGGCATCATCATATTGAACTCTGTCCCTAAGGACAAACAAGTGCGGATCATCATACTGGCGCTCTCTGAAGCGATCATATAAAGCAGATCGAGAAACCACACAAGCCAATACCCAACTGGGCTCCGAAATGTCCAACCTCACGAACCGATTGGCCAAGGCCTGAACATCAACTGCAAGGGGTCTCTCCCCAACTGGAATATATGCCACACTCCCCATACTCACTACCTTTCGGCTCAAAGCATGGCCACCACATTGGCCTTCCCCGGATGGTACAATATAGTGATATCATAATCCTTAAGCAACTCCAACCATCTCAACTGTCTCAAATTAAGATCCTTTTGCTTGAACAAATGCTGGAGACTGCGATGATCAGTGAACACCTTACAAGATATGCCATACAAGTAATGCCTCCAAATCTTCAATGCATGAACTATGACAGCTAACTCCAGGTCATGGACGAGGTAGTTCTTCTCATGGGGCTTCAACTGACGAGAAGCATAAGCAATAACTCTACCCTCCTACATCAATACACAACCAATCCCAACTCTCAAAACATCACAATACACAGTATATGAACCTGAAGCTGATGGCAAAACTAATACTGGAGCTGTGGTCAAAGCTGTCTTGAGCTTCTGAAAGTTCTCCTCTCACTCGTCCGACCATACAAATGGATCACCCTTCTGAGTCAACTTGGTCAAGGGCGATGCGATAGATGAGAATCCCTGAACAAACCGACGATAATAGCCTGCCAAACCAAGAAAGTTACCACTCTTTGTGGCTGAGGACGGTCTAGGCCAACTCTAAACCACCTCTATCTTCTTCGGATCAACCTGAATACCCTCGTTGGACACCACGTGCCCCAAGAAAACCACTAAACTAAGCCAAAACTCACACTTGGAGAATTTTGCATAAAGCTTCTCCTCCCTCAATCTCTACAACACAACTCTCAAATGCTCCGCGTGCTCCTCCTAACTACGCATATACACTAGAATATCATCAATGAAGACTATAATGAATGAATCGAGATAAGGCCGGAACACGCTGTTCATCAAATGCATGAACACTGCTGGGGCATTGGTCAGCCCAAAAGACATCACAAGAAACTCATAATGACCATATCTGGTCCTGAAGGTTGTCTTAAGAATATCTGAATCCCTGATCTTCAACTGGTGATAGCCCGAACGGAGATCAATCTTGGAGAACACTCTTGCTCCATAAAGCTGGTCGAATAAATCATCAATGCGAGGCAAAGGATACTAGTTCTTAATTTTTACCTTGTTCAATTGCCTATAATCAATGCAAATTCTCATTGTGCCATCCTTCTTCTTCAGAAACAGAACCGACACACCCCAAGGTGACACACTAGGCCGAATGAACCCCTTATCTAGGAGTTCCTGAAGTTTCTCCTTCAATTCCTTCAACTCCACTGGTGCCATACGATACGACGGAATAGGTATGGCTGAGTGCCTGGAACCAGGTCAATACCAAAATCAATATCCCTGTCCGGTGGCATGCCCGACAAGTCTGCAAGAAACACATCGGGAAAATCCCTCACAATTAGGACAGAATCAATACTAGGAGTCTCAGCTCCGACATCCTCACAAATGCTAGATATGAAAGGCAACCCTTCCCAACCATACGATGGGCCTTCAAGAAAGAGATCACTCTACTAGGAACATAATCAGTCACACCACGCCACTCGATCCGCGGCACACCCAGCATAGCCAAAGTGACTATCTTAGCATGACAGTCCAGAATAGCACGACATGGAGATAACCAGTCCATGCCTAAAATACCATCAAAATCCACCATGCTCAATAGTAATAGATCCACTCGGGTATTCAGACCCCCAATAGTTACCACACATGACCGGTATACACGGTCTACAATAACAGTATCACCCACCGGGGTAGATACATGAATAGGTAAAGCAAGAAACTCCCGAGGCGTACCCAAATAATAAGCAAAATACGAGAACACATAAGAAAAGATGGAACCGAGATCAAATAATATTGTAGTCAATATTTTCTTCTAATAAATACGTGTGGTTGTTCATTGAGATTTACTATTTATCCTTATCATGTGTTTACTAAACATATTCCCTCTAACCTCTTTGTTTATCATAGAGTTTATCATATTTTAATAAGTTATACTGAACAATCTTTTCTGGTCACTACCATGTTTTTCATGCTTCAATCATTTACCCTAACAACGCCTCAACTCTGTGTACTCCCCTAAACGACTTCCTTGCCTACTGGTTTCCACTTTAGGATGGCATAGTCTGGGCTTAACTACTCTCAGCATTATTAGACAGGCAAACTTTCTCAAGATGTTCTTTATAACAGTACTATAACATGATAAACAATTATGATATTCAAGAGATTATAAGGAATATAAGAGTTTAGTTAAACATGATTATGAATAAACTTACCTGGTTTTGTAACTCGTTTGAATGCTCCATAGCTTTCAGAAGTTTGTATATAATCAGATATTTTATTGAGAGAAGATAAGAGAGAGAAGGTGAGTATGAGGATGTCTGAGGATGTCCTCTCTTCTTCTGATTTACAAAATATATAGAAAATTTAAACGACTCCTACTGTTCATGAACGACCTTTACTGTTCATGAATGTGACTCGTACTATTTACTTTACGACTTTTTTACATGACTGTTACTATTCATGAACGACCTTTACTGTTCATGATTATGACTCTTACTATTTACTTTACGACTTTTTTACATGACTCTTACTATTCATGAACGACCTTTACTGTTCATGATTATGACTCTTACTATTTACTTTACATTTTTTGTTTTCAATAGCTGTCTTCTTCTTTTGTCTTCTTGCCGATACCTTTATTCTAGTTGGACTTCTAGTACTTGGTTATCTTCTCCGTTGCATTTCGAACATATGTGGTCTGGATATTTGTGTCCCACTAGTTTGCAGTATCTTGTCAATAACTCATTAGAAATAAATTCCTTCTTCAAGGCTCTTGTAGTTGGTTGTGCTTCTGGTTTTAGCAATGATAAAATCCATTTTTGGACTTCTTCCATATCTCCTTGTCGTAGTTCTTTTGAATTGGCATATATCATTAACTGGTCTCTAGAATAATAGCTCCAGATAGCATTTCCTTGTAGATAATTGTTAGCTAGTTCTTGAATAATAGTTGCTATACCAATTATTCTTTTGTTGGCATAGAAACTTGGTATATCCATTTTCTGTATCTCCGGTTGTTGCTTTATTTCTTCCGGTATTATCATATCTCGTGTTAGTCCTATCTTTATCACCTGTATAATGGGTTTTATTTCATCATATAGTATTTCAGCTGGTGCTGTATAGAATTTGATGAAGAATAGGTTGCCTTTTGTAATCCTTTTGAAGGTGACAAATGCTTTGTATAGCTCTGGTATTCCAATTATTTCTTCTCCGTCGTGGGTATATACAGTGCTAAGTAGTCCGTAGTTGTAACATGTCTTTACTAGGTTGGCTTTTGTTTTTGGTTGGGCTATTAGCCTATTATATCCCTGTAGTTTTTGGGTTACATAATCCTGTGTTGGATATGTAGTGGTAGTTGACCTGGGGTTTAAGTTCAGAAATGTCTGGATTTTATATATATTCTCAATATATGTTTGAGTAATATGGTTATATACCTTTTTGTTGTGGTGTAGGCTATTAGCATAGGTTGAAGTTTGTGGGTTTATAACTATTGCTTCTTTTGGCTTTTTTGGTGTGAATGGCTTATCAAATACGTTGTTTAGATTTACATTGGTATGTAGCTTCTTGTTAACTTGTTTGCTTGTGCCTGCAGCTGTAGGTAAACAAACTTTGTCATGGGTTTTGTGGAGTTTCCCAACATCTCCTTCTACCTCTGGAAGTTTAGAGTCTTCCGATCGACTTAGCTCCGCATTTTTATAGTCATGCTGCTGACTTTCTAGCTGTTGTAATCTTTTTCCCATACTCTCCATCTGTAAGGATAGAGTAGTAAGGATTGCAAATATATCTTTTGGTTCTTGGTTCTCATCAGTTTGAGTACCTTTGTCTTGATAAGTAATCTGCAATAACATTTTTGTCAGTTCTTATTACTTCAATTGTAAATGTAAAATTCTGTATATTTAATACAAGTCTTCTTATTTCCTTCGTAGTTACTAAATATTGTACTTTCCGAGTTATCCACCATTTCACTTGTGTATTATCTGTTCTTACAATAAACTTGTTATAAACGATATATGGCTCAAATGCTAACAAACATTTATATAATCCAAATAGTTCTTTTCTATTTATCTCCCATTTTATTTGTGGTTCCGTGTATGATCCTGAATAATATCTACAATGGTGTTCAATTTTTTCATTATCATATTTATATTTTAGAACTCCTCCGTAGCTGTGATCACTAGAATCAGTTTCTACTATGTACGTAAACTGTCTTTTTTCATCTGGAAAATATAGTTTTGGTAATTGTTTACACATATTTTTTATTTTCTTTATATGTATTTTATCTTTTTCGTCAAAATGGTATTCTACATCTTTTTTTAATTTTTTCTGTAATGGTTTTAAGTTTTCTGCTAATTTAGGAATATATTCTCTTACTTGGTTAAACAATCCTAAAAATGACTGTAACTTCTTTTTTGTATCAAGTGTTTCATTTAAGTTAATTATTTTTTGTACTATATGGGTTTGTATTTTTATTCAGTTTTTGTCTATTTGAATACCTAAAAATTCTATTTGATTTTTCATTACTTCTGCTTTCTTTTTACTTAAACTTATTCCTGATATTTCTACAATGTGTATGAATTTTTCTAGTAGTTTTATATGTTCGTTTTCTGTTCTAGAATATAACAGTATATCATCTATATATATTATACAATTTTCTAATTGGTTAAAGTAGTTATCCATAAAATGTTGATATCTACCTGGTGCATTTTTATATCCAAATGGTAATACATTCCATTCATAAAATCCTTGTGGTACTGTAAATGCTGTTAACTTCTTAGATTAGTCTTCTAGTTTAAATGGTAAAATCCTGATTTACAATCAAACTTACTAAAATAGTTATATCCTTGTATTTGTCTGATTTTTAGTATTTTATTTGGTATCGGATAATTATATGTTTTTGTTTTTGCATTTAAATTTCTATAATCTATAACCATACGGCTTTTTCCTCGTTTTTGTTCACTATGCTTATTTACTATAAATGTCGGGCTAGTATGTTTACTATTACTTTCTTGTATGTACTTATTGTCTAATAATTCCTTTATATGCATTTTAAATTCTGTTAAATCATTAAAGTTGTATTTTAAAGGTTTTTGTGTTACTATGCTATTTTCATCTATTAGTTCAATCTTTATTTTTGTTTTATGTTTTTCCCATCCTTGGAGTGGATTATCATTATATAGTAATTCTAATTTATCTTGCAGTAGTTTTATTTTATTTATTGAGAAAATAATTATCTCTATATTATGGTTGCTTTGTATTACATTTTCTAATTTTTGGGTAATCTTTTCACTTCCTTTAATCCAGGGTATTGTTTTTCTTACTTTATTCTTTACTCTTTTTGCTCCTAATTTTTGTTTACACGGGGTAGTAAACCACCAATGTGTTTTTGTTATTATATGTGGGTATAATTTATCTAAAAATGGCATTCCTAATAATATATCTTTATTTGTGAATTCATAACTATATATTTCTTCTATGGTAAATATTTTATCCCATATTTGTATCTTTATATTTCTTGCTTTGTATGTTATCATACTTCCCTCATTATTGAATCATGTTACTACTATAGGGTTTTTTAGCTTTTCCCATTTACTTTCTGGTAAACAATTATGTCTACACATGTTAGCTTCTGCCCCTGTATCCATCATAGGTGTATAGTATCTATTATAATATCGTTCTACTATTATCTAGGCAAGTATGTATATCTTTGGCATTATATCAAAGTTCTTTTTATTATTATTTTCTTATTTTCATAACTTATCGTTAATTGTCTATCTTCTAATTTGTATGGTTTGACTTTTTCTAACCATTTTATTCCTAGTGTAATGTTTTTATCGCCTTGATATATTTTAAAATTTATTAATATTGGTATTCCTCCAATAATTAATTCTTTTTCAGTTGTTTCTTCGTTTTTTCTTAACGCTTTTGGTAGTTCTGAATTTTGCTGTTCTATTGTTACTATCTCTTGTTCTGGTATTAATTCCCTTATAACATAATTCTCTTCCTGCCCTGTATTTATTAATATTAAATATTTTCTTTGGTCCATTATTCCCGTTATATAATAATGATGTGGGTTTATTTCTTCTATTTTTTGTTCTATTAATTTTTGTGGAGTTATATAATTTATTCTTCTTGATGTACTTCTTGATGTACTTATTCTTGATGACGTTTCTGGCATTTCGTTATTTGTTCGTTTCGACGTGCTTAATCTTTCTTTTACTATTTCTAAATCTTCTTCCATGTCCATTTCCGTATAACTGTAATCATTGTTGTCTATAACTGATACTATTCTTTCGAATGGATTTTCTATTTTTATTTTATTTATTTTATTTTTAGCTGTTATCTTATGTTTTGTTGTTAGGACATATAGATTTTTACATCTTGCTGTGAATATTTTACTTCCATACCTCTTTAGTTTATATAGATAACATCCTGTTATTTAGTGATACATTGGAGGAACATATCAACTTGCTTCGTCAATTTAAGGCATTGGTAATACAGTACGGGATCATGCTTTCTGCAAAAAAGATGGTTATTGCTCAAAAGGAGATCGATTTTCTCGGAATGCATTTTATCCAAAGTGAATACAGTTCAGGACCACATATATGTCAGGAATTACTCAAATTTCCAGATACCAACTTCACAACAAAGCAGATCCAAGAGTTCTTGGGGATACTAAATTATGTAAGAGATTTCATCCCAAATATCTCTTCATACATTTCACCGCTCACAAAAATGCTCAAGAAAAATGCTCCATCATGGGGAGAGAAACATGATGAAGCAGTCAAAAAAATAAAAGAGATATCTAAAAGTGTCAAGTCTCTCTACATCCCTTCAGATGGAAAGAAGATACTGCAAACTGATGGCAGCCATGAATATTGGAGTGCTGTTCTATTTGAAGAAAAACATGGTTAGAGGAAAATATGCGAATACGCCAGTGGAAAGTTCAAAGATGCCTAGAAACATTATCACTCCACTTTCAAGGAAATTCTTGTAGTAAAGAATGGAATCGAGAATTCCTTATCCATACAGAATTTCTAATAGAGATGGATATGAAGGCCTTCTCAAAAATGATCCAGATAAATTCAAAAATTATTCCCAATCCTCAGATTCTCAGATGGGCCCAATGGTTCTCTCCATACAAGTTTCAAGTAAAGCACGTGAAAGGAAAAGATAATATTCTCGCAGATTTTCTGTCTCGACCGGAAGAATTCTCAAAAAGATTTTCCCCAGCAAAACTGAAGTCAAAGCAAAAGCTAATTAGCCACATCTTACGGCTTTCAAATACACCAGGAACAAGTTCATTAAGACCAACAGATCATCTACCGGAGTTGTTCAACCTCATAGATCCCTTTGATCCGTCAATTATTATGGAAAGAAGAACGTATTATGAGCTCCAAGTTTTCCGGCAACATGGAGGATCCGTTCTCAAGCCATATGGGGTCAATCCAGAATATCCGTTTTGCCATATATTCATAGCTCAAGCTAAGTATTTTCCACAAGAACTATTATAATTTTTCTGGTACCTAAGCCATAAGTATTATATTTTCATGGAATTCAAATGCAACGTCTTCAAGGATTTTGATAATATTGCACCAGCTCTTAAAGTATTTTTACTATGGTTCAAGCCTAGAAGATATTGGATGAAATATTTCAACAATTCCTACGCAACAAAGATATTCATGTTCCATAGTCCAGTGAAAATCATTAATGAAAAAGTCCAGGCGCAAGCAGAGGCATCATTTTGGTGGAAATTTCCCGTATCCATTTTATCAATGGAGGAAGAATATAGCGAAGCACAAAGAATCCTTTTCCAGCAAAATAGGTGCATTCCGAGAGAGATATGGCCAAAAGATTGGGCAAGATGGAATTATACCAGCACTCATCCTCACTGGGAAAGAGTCCGAAAAGCAGCAAAGGAATATCAAACCCTATACGAAGTCATCCGAGAAAAGATCTTTCACGACATTTCCAGATTAAAGTTGTGGATTACATCTCTCAATCCAAAGGAGAAAGAACACAGCGGAGAAGGACCGTCAAGTTCCAGGCATTACTACACAAGGTCTTTGAAAAGATGCCTAGAAGACAACCCTAGAATCAATGTAGGATAATTATCTAAATCCCTGCTAATCCCACCATAGTCCTACATTGCCTACCAAAAAACCCTCAAAAATATCCTACCCATGCTAAGACAAATTCCCACATCTTTCCATACTATCCGGGCCCCACTTCCACTTATTTTCACATGCTTCCACATGCTTCGTCACATGCAGCACCCTACTTTCACAGGTAGTCACATGCTCCCTCATACTTTCACATGCTACACCATGTATATTCTACCACTTTCACATGTTTTCAGGAGCTTTTTAGTTGTTTTGCCTAAAGTCCTTCACATGCCAAGAAGGACCCATATGTAGATAAGTTTGCCATGTAAGATAGGTTTATTTTACTATGTAAGTTTGTCTTGTAATAACCTCCTAGTCCTATATAAAGGAGGCCTTGTAGTAGTTGGAAGATCATCTTGTAACCTTTGTAAATCTTTTGTGATATATTACATATGAGTACTTTCTAAATTTCCCTCTTATTCCTTCTTTCGAATGGATGGAAAGGCTGGTCCATGTATGAAAACAGAGTAAGAATACTCTTTGAAAGTTAGCTTATTGTAGTACGAAAGTTTTCTGAGTTATAAACAGCTAACGTTGGTTATAGTACAAAAGTTTTCTGAGTTGTGTAGCTTGGCAAACCGTCCCTTATGGGTTGTTGAAGCCAGCCCCTTTGTAGGAAAACTTTTGCGACTATAAACAAATTAACTGTTTGTGTAGCTTGGCAAACCGTCCCTTATGGGTTGTTGAAGTCAACCCCTTTGTAGGAAAACTTTCGTATCTATGATTTAGTTTGCTTTCTTGGAGTCTCTTGCTTTGTTCCTTATACTCATCCTACACGAGTTGTAAATTATAATAAATAAATGGCAAAAGTGTGTTTTTGAATGGGTATCTAAAGGTAAAAGTATTTTTATGTCAACCTCCAAGGTTTGAAAGCCATGAGTTATCTGATTATACACGAATTGGACAAGGAATTATATGAATTAAAGCAAGCACCTAGGGTATGGTGTATGAGAGGTTGTCAAAATTTCTTCTTGAGAATGGGTTCATAAGGGATAAAATTGACTACACATTTTTTCTGAAGACATATAAAAATATGTTAATTATCCAAATCAATGTTGATGATATCATTTTTGGTGCAACTAATGAAACTTTGTGTAAAGAGTTTCTAAAACTAATGGGAAGTGAGTTTGAGATAAGCATGATGGGAGAGCTAAATTTCTTTTTTGGTCTACAAGTTTAGAAAACTCAGAATGGAATGACGATAAATCAAGAAATGTACATCAAAAAACTAATCAAATGGTTTGATATGAATAATGCAAAGATAAATGATGCTTCTGTAGCCACTGCCACTTTATTGGATATGGATGAACTTGGTTCTATTGTTGATGAAAAATTATATAGGGTTATAAAAGATTTTTTGCTGTATCTAACCACAAGTAGACTAGATATTGTATTTAGTATTGGGTTTGTGACAAGTTTCAATCAAATTCCAATAGGTCTATTTTCCTGGATTTGGCAATGATGGAAATGATTGACAAGAATATGTTATTCAACGTGTCATCATTTATAATCAAGTAATGACAAGTATAGCCACTTAGTCTAAGGGAAAAAATGCACTATTTTATGGGTTTTTACTTACTCAAGTTTATGATCACTTTAATGATCTAGTGAGATCAGGAAAATGAAGACCAAAAAGGATATGTTTGATAGAGAAACATTGCAAGCGTATGACCTTCTAAACAAGGAACAAGGTGCTAAGAGAAACAGACTAATCACCCAGTTGATAAGTGATATGAAGGAATCCAAGGAGGGGAGTAAGATGATAAATGAGGAGATTGCCTCTTCAAAGGGTAATAATGGACAGCTACAAGAGAAAGTGCAGCAAGATCAAGAAGTGATCACTGCTCGCATTGACAAGCTGTTAGGATTATGAAAATCTTACCCTTCCCTAATAAGTGAACCTGGTCTCTACTCACCCCTTAAAACCCGGTCCAAATTCAATTCCTTCTAAGACCAGTCTAGTTGTTGCTATTTTTTTTTTTACTCTTTTTGTGGTAATACTAGCATGCTTTTATAATGTTATATTGGTTTGGGATTTTGAGGCTTAGCTGGTACAAATATTAATGGAAATTTCTTTTTGGTTTGGGAGTTCTAAAAGATGGATAATATCTTTAGATTAAACATTTGAGCTCTTGATTTATGTGCATGGTAGTGTAGCCCAAGTGGTCATATAACGACCGAGCTATCCCTATAGAAATATACTTGGCAGATGATAGAATTGTACAACCTATAGAAAAGAGTATAATAAGTGCCGTAAGAGGTAACTTAATATACCAAAAATTTAAATTTATAGTAAGCGCCAACTATTCAGTAGCAATAGATGATAAAAATATAGATAAATCATTAGTGTTATACTGGAAAATGTCTGGAATAGAATTATGGGTTGGAATATTTTTATCATGGCTTTTTGGAACAAAGAGGGTGCAGTTTTCAAACTGAAGGGCATGACTTTCCATTGGAAGTGATGTTCGGGGATGCAAAATCCCGTTTTGGGTCTTTTCTTAGGGTGGATTCCCAATTGCCAAAATCCAGATTTTAAATCAAACTTGAAAAAATATTTGGCCTTGGCTAAGTGGGAGAAAAGGGTGAGTTTATTTGGGATACGAAACTTATCATCTTGGAGGAAATGGTTAAGTGGTTGGTAGTTGATGACTAACCTGAGTTTTCCTCTTGTCTGTTCAGCTCTTTTGTTGACATAAAAGGCTTCACATGGCCATTAAGAATCTGATGGCTCTATCAGATCAAATTCTAAAAGTTCTTCACATTCTTTCTTTGCAAGCTGATGATGGTCTGGATTCATCCCTGAATGGCTGACTTTTGTTGGATTGATGTTTTAATTCTTCTTGAAAGGGAGCTTGATAAAAAACTCTTCGTTTTTTCATAACGGATGTTTCCTTTTCTTCATGAAATCCTTGTGGGATTCAGCGCATGAATGTTCAATGAGATTTTGCTCAATCTCTTTGATTTGTTCATCGTCGGTGATTTGGAATAGCCTCAGAATCTCAGAATAAGGTCTGAACTACTTTTTAAAATCTATCCCATTAGCCTTGATCTGGAGTTAATCTCTAAGTTGTCTGTAAATGTCAAACCCAATAATTAGATCCTTTCCTGGTACATCAGATCCTAGCAGCTTGGTTCTGTACTTCAATCCTAGAAAGAACTCAATTGTGACTGGGTGCTTTGTAATGACTGTTGTGGTCAAGATTGCATTTGATGTAGTGTTGAAATCCTTAAAATGCAGCACCCATTGATCTTCAGGGAGAACAGCATGATTTATGAGTGAAGAAGCAGCTCCGGTGTCGATGAAAGCAATAACTCGAGTTGGTTTATCCCATTTGGATGAATAGACTTTGAGTTCTACCTCAGGAATGGCTGCGAGAGCGTTGATCTCCTCTCGGGCTTCGATCACTGGTTTTTGAAATTTGGTATTGATAATTGCCTTGATCTTCATAGATATCAAGAGAGAATAAAGTTTCTTCATTAGGTTCATCATCCATAGATAATATGGATTCAAGGTCCTCCTCTTTTCCAAGATGTATGCCAGTGTAATCTTTAATCTCTTCAAGGAGTTTGACAGATCTTCTTGATTGGGGACAATTTTTTGCAAAATGTCCAATCTTATGGCAAATAACGCATCTGTTCTTCTTGTGAAAATTTCCTAGGTTCTGCGTCTGAAATATTTTGTGCGTCTCTTGGACCTTGATTTCCCGTCTAGAATTCTTGGCCATCTGAACCTCTTGAATTCTCTCCTTCGCCTGGATGTGTGGCAGGAACATCCTGATCCGGTGATTAGGTCAGATTTGCGCCATGCCTTGTCAAGCGCTGGATTGTGTTGGATAATTTACTTTAGGGCTGAGCGCTTTGTACAAATGTCATCCAATACGACGAAAATAGCTTGCCTGATGTAACCAATTTGTGGGATTGTTATGGACTGAAACGTTTCTTCAATGATGGTCATGGTTCGGCTTGCCAACAACTTTGGAAGGGAAGAGACAAAGGCTTGCTTTAGATTGATGTCTCCTCCGATTTCAAAGTATATCTTTGCCATTTTTTGAAAATGCCTGTCAATGTCATTTCTGTCGAATGACACACACTTTATCTCGAAGAGTTGTCTTCGCATTTTCTCCTGTTTTTGGCCAGTATCTCCGCAGAAAACTTCATGTTGGATCCTGATGTTGAAGGCAAAATCTTGGGAAGTAAGAAAAGTATTTTTATCTTGAATTCCAAGTGAGTTCCACCAATCTCTGAGGATTCCTGAGAACCGTGAAGTGAGTTCAGGATGATATACTTTTCTCGCTCCACCAAATTTTTGGTCACCATCCAAGTATAGAAGTCTTGGATCCTTTGAGGCCATTTTGAAACCTTGACGTCATCTAAGGTGAAAGTGTGGAAACCAGTTCCAACGGGTTTTGACGCCATGGGCTCATATCTTTTTTTTGGGATTGGCTCATCTGTCATGCCTTCTTGTTCCTCATCTACTTCATATACTTCTGGGTCTCTTGGTTGGTTCACAAATATTGGGGGATTGTCGTCTTCGGAAAGTTCGTTGTGGATTCATTTCTTGATTTAGAGCTATCTTCCATTGTTTCATCGTCAGATAAATTTAGGGATTCCGACCATGGAGTATCTTCTTCTGATATGTATCTTGGCTGGGAGACATAGAGGTCTGGAGCCTTCTGGTCAGAAATCATCAGATTTTCGGGGTTGGACCCTTTTGAACTTTCTCCTTGGTCTCGCCTTTTCTTGGTGTGTTTATGTGCTGCAAGGGCATCTTTCCTTTCCCAAACCATTTTTGCAATATCAAAATCATGTTGTTCTTTTAAGGGTTGGGTGAAAGAGATTGGATTTTGTGAGGTAGATGGGAAAGTAGAAAAGGTGTAGTCTAATTTAGGTGGGGAATATGCTTGTGGAGACATAGGGAAGAAGGTAGGTTTTGAGGGGAAAACTGGGGTTTTTTTATGGCTCAAAGTGGTCATTTCTCAGAAGTTAAATTTGCTCTTTGATGGAAATCGTCTCCTTTTGTTATTGTTGGAAGAACTGAAAAAGTGAAGTTCCTGGCGGACAAATCTCATATTGTAAATTTGCCAATCTTAGTTGCAAGGATTTGATTAGTCCGGCATGGTGAGACGATGTCTGCTCCATCTTTTTCTCAATTGTTTCCACTTTGCTCATTATTTTGTTTTGTGCATGGGCCACATTTTTTATGGTGTTGCCTATGTTATTCAACACCTTGTTTTGACAGATGGAGTTTTCTGATTGCCAGTTCATTGTTGCTTCGATGTCACTTGTTGGGGTTTTTCTCCAGTAGGTAGCACTATGTTTTTCTTGGGAATTTTTGGAGCATGGCTTATACCTCCTTTTTTCAAAAGGTTGAAGTGAAGGAAAATCTTGGGTATGACTGGAGCTTGAAGGACTTAGCATGAATATCTGTGGTTGTGTGAGATTTATGGTTTTTTGAGTCGGTGAAGTTTCAGGTTCAGGTGGTTTTTTGGATTCTAGGGTATGAGCTGGTGGTGATTTGGGTTTGGGTGTGGTTTCACTATCCACCCAGCTTGGAGTGAATTTTTCTGGTAATTTTGGCCATTCCTGGGGTTTGTAACTGACAAGAAATTCATATTTACCTGGACGACTTAATGAGCCAATTGAAGGATCGTTATTCTCATATTTGGCTTGAAATTGTTTTTCAGTGGTTTTCCCTTTTTTCTTGGATTTTGGTTTGGTTTTGTTGAGGCCGAACCTTTCCCAATGACGCTGGTGGTATTCATCATATTCTCCAATTGGATCTTCCAAACAGTCTTGACAGTCGCAATCAAGATCCCAAGGGCAGTGTCCCGTAAAGGGACATTTGAACCACCAACTCCTTTTTCCTTCTTTGTCAAAATTTTGACACCAGTCATGTTCTTCCATGATGCTTTGTATATTCCCAAAGAACTCTCCATCAGGTTCAGGGTATATATCTGTTGTATCTTTGGGTTGAATCATTTGGCAAGAGAAGATGGTTTTATTGGGTTTTTTGAGATGGGAATGGTCAAAGCTTATGCAAATGGTTTTGTCATTTCTTTTGGAAAAAGTTGGTTCACCATATTGTAGAGATTCATCCGGTTCTCTTAACTTTTCATAATTTGTGATCCAGGAATCAGGAAGAATATTGACAAGTTCATCTCTGGAAATTTGTCTGGATATTTGGGTGCACATGGTGTTTCCTTTGGTAGCATCAATATTTAGGAGTAAAGCATTTTCTCCTTCGGGAAGGTAAAGATCCATGGCATGATTTTGTACTCGCCATGCCATTTGGTGATGAAGGGTGGCTTGGATAGAATCTTTGGCTTAAGGGGCTCCTTGGATTTTTAGAGCTTCGGTTAAGTATGGATCATAGAGGGACATGTTGAAATTTGGAAAGATAGTTATGAAGACAGTCCCAGCATTCAGGGTAACTTCTACAGTACCCAAATTTGCATGTTGGTACTCCAAGTATCTTGTATCTAGAAGAGAAAGTCGAGCTATAACAGGTTGACCTTTTCTTCCGTGATATGTTAAAGCGATTCGGATAGCACCAAAATGGATATGTGTAAAACCATGAGATCTCCATTGTCTGGGAAAATCATCTGGGATTTGAAGAGTGATAATTTGTTCATCTTGAGTGGCAAGAATAGGATGTTGGTCAAGTTTTGAGGCAACAACATATTCTTTGACTCCTTTTGGTCTGTGTTGGACTAAAGAACGAATTTGGGTCCAGGGTGAAAATGGTTTTTGGCGAAAGCTGAGTAGGGGTTTATGAGGGGTAGTTCAGTGGAGGATACTTTTTGTTTATCGGGCAGGATATCTACTTCATAGAGGTAATCATATTTTTTGGACTATGTTTTATATAGAGTAGGAGAAATATTCATTTTTGCAAGGGAAGAGGATGATGGAAATGACTCAGACATATTTAGTAAATTGTTCCTCCCTCCGAAAGGATGGGCTGGCTCTGATACCATAGTATAAGGAACAAAGTAAGAGACTCCAAGAAAGCAAACTAAATCATAGATACGAAAGTTTCCCTACAAAGGGGCTAACTTCAACAACCTATAAGGGACGGCTTGCCAAGCTACACAAACAGTTGTCTCATCATAGTCTATGCTTCTTCTTGATTGTAACCTTGCACTACCAACATTGCCTTATTCATAGTGATAGTAACTTGATTATCTAACTTATTTCTGAAAATTCACCTGGTTCCAATAATTATTCTATCCTTCAGTCGAGGTTCCAGATGTGATACTTTATTTTTTTCAAACCGATAAAGTTCTTGCCTAGCAACAATCTGGCCAGCATCTTGAAGAGCTTCCTTAATATTCTTTGGCTCAATCATGGATAAGTTGGTAGAGAAGTTGCACATATTTCTCACTTAGATCTTGCCTACTGGACTGAGTATATTCTAAATAGGATGAGAGATTTCATGTGTCACGACCCAAAAACTACAAGTCGTGATGGCACCTAACTCAACCCGCTAGGTAAGCCAACTAACAGAAAATATCACCCAACTGAGATTATAAGAGGTTAGAAAATAGATAACTGAACATTTACAAATTTACCAAGAACAGGTAGTACGAATCACAAGCTTCTAAGATTTGGAAATTCAAAACTGATACAAATGAATACACGTTCTGTTTGAAGATTACATAAACAGATTAGCAATAATCTAAACTACCAAGGACAAGTGGAAGCTATATCCAAAAGCACAAACATCTTCTGAATTAGCACCCAACGTCACCAGCAACTCCGCTCCAAAATCTGCACGGGACGTGCAGAAGTGCGATATTAGTACAATCGACCCCATGTACTTGTAAGTATTTTGTCTAACCTCGTCAAAGTAGTGACGAGGCTTTTAGTTAAAAAAATGCTTATTTAAATAACCTGTACATTAGATAAATAGTAAAGCAGTTCAAAGTATAACGGACAAAAGTGTCAAATACAACCCGACGAGTCAGGTAATGAATACTATCAGAGCCACAATAGAATATTTACAATCTTTCCTGGTATGAGATATATGTAAAAAATATCAAAATATCAAAATATCAAAATATCAAATCACATGGCACGGTAACACCCTTCGTATTTTTATCTCATTATCACCATGTATAAATGAAATTATGTAACAATTCAATTAGCACGGCAACGCCCTTCGTGCGTTCAACTCATTTTTCCTAAGTGATCGTATAACAGAACCAACCATATCACAAGAACACAATAATAGGAAATTTTAAGTAGGAAACACAAGTAGAAACCGTGTACAAGGTTACACATGTGGGTCATAGTAAAGGACTAAGTGGAAAGCACGCGAGTAACCACAACAATTGGAAAACAGGAAATATCAACTTCAATTAACTAGCATGTTGGAGGCCTAAGTACAAATATAGCAAATAAAAGTAAACCACATGTTCTTTACAAATTAACAAGTAATGGCATGAATGGCTAGCATAGTGGAAGGCTTATACTAAAGTGCAACAGAATAGATACAACATATAATATAAACGCAGAAATAGACATGGTAATTGTAAGTTAAGCAAGTCAAAGACATGGACAATGCAACAACGATCGAGATAAAGGTCAAGTACCGGACAATAACAACAAGTCACCCCGAATATGTAAATACAATAATAACAGCTCAAGGTAAGGGCACAACCGTATACACGGGAAACAGATATCACATCAAAATATATGTCCCTTGTCCTCACCTGCATGGAAACACCCTTCGTGCCATGACCTCACCATCACATACAAACATAACAATAAAAATAAAATGGCACGACATCACCCTTCATGTTTTTACTCTCAATAATGTGGCACGACTTCACCCTTCGTGCTTTTACTCTCAATAATATGGCACGACATCACCCTTCGTGCTTTTACTCTCAATAATATGGCACGGCATCACCCTTCGTGCTTTTACTCTCAGTGATATGGCACAGCATCACCCTTCGTGCTTTACATTCTCCCTCACATGATAATGTATAAATAATGGCACGGTGATAACTAGGGATTCTAGTTCATTTTACACTTCTTTTTACTTGAGTTTTGATTAAAAATGTATACAAAATAGTCCCAAAAGCTTACATTTTATACTTGTTTGTAGGGTTTGGTAAAAAAGGCGACAATTATTCAAAACCAGCTCAAAAAGGAGTGAAACACGCACAAGTACCAAGAACAAGTCAAAGCACAGCTGCAATAGGCCCACCGCGGCCGCAAGCCATTTAGTGCGGTCTGCAGTGAGGAGATTCAGAGAGGTGCACTTTTGGAGCCTAAGGCAATGCATACCATAAAGAAGTTCGTGTGGTCGTAGTGGCCTCTTTGCGGCCGCAACCCATTTTGTGCAGTCCGCAAAGAAGGGGGTTCAGAGAGTTGGGAGTTTGGAGATTAAGGCCAATGCGGTCCGCGGTCCTTTTTGTGCAGACCGTAGTTGAAGCCACCGTGGCCGTGGTGAATTTTACGCAGCCCCCGGTGGCCAGATTCAAAAAGGAGATTAATCAAGCCAAAAAGCATCATTGCAGTCCGCAGTGCATTTTACGCGGACCGCAGTACCTCGTCAGGGGTATTTTTGTCCAGAAAATTCGGCCTAGTATAAATACTTTTTTTTCACATTTTTAGGTTATTTTTTGTAATCTAACTTTCAGTTGAGCACGTGAACGCTGGTTATTGACTATTTTGAGTAATTTTACAGTAGGTTTATCATTGAATCTTCAATTATTAGCTTGTAATTAAATCTTATGGGTTATTCTTCATCTATTTCTCTGTTTTCTTCCATTATTATAAGTAGCTAGACTCATTAGCTAGGGTTGTGGCTCAACCCTATTGTGGGTGATGGGTCTTTTGATTTAAGGCTTAGATGTTTATGGGTAGTTGATATTTGGACTGATTTGTATTTTTCATGTTGAATTAGTGGTTGCAAACACTAATTTGTGCCTATTTGACTTGGGTTCTTCTTGAGAAAGAGAGCTTGAGTCTAGGAAATCAGTCCAACAAGGAATTGAAGTGTAATCAAGAGAATAATAGTCCCAATTAAAGGGTTAAACCTAGAGATAGTAATATCCGACTTGAGCCTATATTGCTTGCATAATTTTGACACCCAATTGGTCTTGAGAAAGTCAATTAGGGCAAAGTTACTCAAGCTACTGAGAGGTATAGAGTGAGTAATTCCGTGCATTGGCTATATCGCAATCCCCAATATAACGTCTTTGCTTTAGGCTTTAGATCCCGTCAAGTATTCACCTAGGAGAAAGTCACTTCCCAAGTACCTCTTTAACTATTCAGAAAACCTTGCAAGCAATCATTCTTAGTTTAAGTTAGCATATCATTAGCATAAATATTAGAAGTAATAACTAACCAAAAGATGATTGGAAGTGTAATTAAGAGCATTACGCATCTCTAATTTAGATAGGAATCCAATTCCCACTTCTAGCTCCCTGTGGATTCGATCCCGACCATCTCGGGTAAAAGGTGCTTCGACCGCTCTCGCCACTTTGTAGTGGTGTAGGGTTAGGAACGATCACACGGCATCACCCTTCGTGCTTTACACTCTTTCTTACCAATCATATGAGTATCAATGACAAATATGGCAGGAAGCACAAATAACATCAAGAAGAGTGCTTAAACGGATCTTCCAACACATTCCAAAACACAACTTTCCAAGTCAACAATAGTTCAACAACCCTCAAAAACCGTATTATTCAAATACTTCTATGAATCTCATAAATGATCCACAACACAAGTATAGAACCTAGCATCTCAAGAAACTCGGTTGTAGTAATGTAGTAATGATTTCACATAGAGATGATCGAATTAGACACATCAATATATTCTTACAATTTCCATCAGGTTTGATCAAGTTATAACAAACTAAGTCTTGATATCTATCATTTAATATTATGTTCTTAGTATCTAAGAGTCAAACAAGGCATTATAAGTAGAATGTCACAAAATTCTACAAACACAGATATAACATAATCCACCCCCGAGCATGATTAACCCTGACACATACATATACGCTCATTACCTCATATATGTATCACCCCCACATGTAGCAAACAATGACAAATAGGAGGAAAAATTCCCTCAACAAAGCTAGGCAAAATACTTACCTCGATCCGGCTAACTCAACACTCAACTTAGTCTTTTTCTATACAAACTCGCCTCCGCTCGACTTAATCTAGCCAATGACGACTTGAATACACCACACGATGCAAGAGAAAATAATTTCAATTGATAAAGCTATGATTTTTATTCAATTTCTAAAAAGTCAACAATAGTCAACCCCCGGGCCTGCCTGGTCAAAATCCGGGTCCAAAGGTAGGTCTTGACTTCCCATAGCCCCACGAGTCCAAATATGTATTTTGTTTTAAAATCCGAGTCTTATTCAACTCCCAAATCTCAAATTTTTATTTTTCAAAACTTTGACAAAATCCCCAAATTTTTCCATAGTTTTTCCATGAATTTGATGTTAAATCTTGTATAAAATCATGAATTATAGTTGGAAATTAATTAAAGATGCTTACCCAATGATTTGGCATGAAAATTCCCTCTCAATATTGCCTCACCTCGAAGCTAGGGTTCAAAAATATGAAAAAATGAAGCAAAAACTCGGAATTCTCGGCACTTAACAGGCTACAGTTGTCGCATTTGCGAACAAATCTTCGCATTTCCCAATGAACATTGTTTCCGCAATTGCCATAAATGGTTGGCAATTGTGGATGAACAGTGTTTTCGCAATTGCCATAAAAGGTTCGCAATTGTGAATGAACAGTGTCGCACCAGAAACCAGCAAAACCCAAACTTCTCCGAAATGATTCGAAACCACCCCGAAACTCATCCGGAACCTCCCAGACACAAACTATATATGAATTTCAATTATAAAACATGCTACAAACCTGCTCGCGCACTCAAAACACTGAAAAGAGGTAGTCTTAACCCGATATTGACCATGGTCAAACTGCCAAGTTTCTTAACTTTACTAGTCTCTCAACCAATGATCAAAAAATACACCCAAGCCCCTCAGGACTCCAAACCTAAAGTGCACACCAGTCTAAAAATATCATACAAACTAGCTCGCGCGATAAAATAGCTAAAATAATGCCTAGAACTACGAATTGGACACCAAACCAAATTAAATTTTCAAAAAAGCTTTGAAATCTCTATTTTTACCACCAGATGTCCAAATCACGTCAAACAGACTCCGTTTCCCACCAAATTTCACAGATAAGTCAAAAATGTTATAATGGACCTGCACCGGGCTCCGAAACCAAAATATGGATCCGGTATCAACAATGCCAAACATTCAATCAATTCTTAAAAACATTAGATATTTTAAACTTTTCATTTTCAATAAAAATTCATAACTCAAGCTAGGGACCTCAGAATTCGACTCCGGACATACGTGCAGATCCCATATTTCAATAAGGACCCACCGGGACCGTCAAAATACGGGTCCGGGGTCAATTTATTTAAAATGATGATTGAAATCAACTAAAATTAACTTTTTAGGCAAAATTCTTGTTTTTATCAGATGTTTTGCATATAAGCCTCTCGGGTCAATACTTGAACTGTGCACGCAAATAAAGGAAGGCTAGAATGAGGCTCTAAAGGATTTAAAATACAGAGTTTGGCTCTAAATTACCGAGCAAAGTGCAGATACTCAAAACGACCAGTCGGATCGTTACATCCTCCACCACTTAAACTCATGTTCGTCCTCGAACATGATAGGAGCTGTTCCAAAGCTATCAAATCACGGTGTAACCTTACTAAAGATAAACCTGAGGGTGAACCCACATTACTCTAATCCACATAAGCCCGCCAACACAATATAATTAGAGGTCCCCATTTCAACCTTGGCCTTAAACCTTAGAACTCCATCTCTATCATCCAGAATTCATTACAAGATCCGAACCCTATAGCCACACACTGCATAAGTCTGAACAAGCTATATCAAGTCACAACCATAACACAAGATATAATCACATAAAATACTCTATCACTTCGACACTCCCAGTAGGAACTGCTGACCATCATTACTGCCCAAACCAAATCCAAAACAGATTTGATGCCGGTAGAAAACCCCATACTGATTAAAACCTTGTTCAAAACCTTCATACCTTACCGATGATGAAAGAACACGCATAACCGCTTAACCACTCATCTGATCAATAAGCTAAGAAACTCACTTTCCCGACCAGGGCCATTGCCTCCATCTCAAAAAATGTAGTGTTATTCCTCTAAACCTTCCTCATCCCAATACAATAGCGCAAATCTCAGGTCTAGGAACCTCATCTCATTCAATACAAGAAGACACACCTATAAGCACCAACAATAATCATATAGAGCCATACGCAACTCGGTTCCGTACATTAACAAGTAAAAATTCAGACATGACAGATAACAGTAAGAATTCTAAATAAGAAAACTACTAAGCAAGTTAAACATGCATGGAAATTTTTTTAGCACCTTACTATGAACTATCCTCAACAAGGTGAAAGAAACATACACAAAATAGAAACAAGGAGCCACATCTCATCACTGTACCGTTGCGGCGTGCAACCCGATCTCCATCATATAAATCCATAAGGGTACACTTCGATCCATAATGCTCGGGCTCACTGATCACATGTGTGTCAATATCAAGCACAACCGAGTTCACAAAAATATAACAGTGGGAAAAATTATTAGGAACAAATAATACTGAGAAAGACAAGCATAACTATGGTGCAATAAGCAAATCCACATCACAAAGGCTACCTCGCCCATAATGCCATGAGGCCTAAACTGAATCACAATATGCATACGAAGAATCATGTAACCCTCACAACCTGCAATCATATAAGAGAGAAACATATAACATAAACCAAGGCATGAATAACATCCATTCCACCCGATGATATACACATGGAAACAATTGCGCAAAATAAATAGGTCTGATCCGATACAGAATACACATTCTCATTAAGCTCAAAATAATCCCTAAATCAAATTCCAATCTTCCTCAAACATGTAATAACCCTACAAAAGTCCATAGCAACTTTCCCATAACACCTACCGTCAATCATCCAATACCCTACATTTCTTCTCAACTCTAATCCAGGAATAGTCTATCAACAAGAACATTCAATCGCTGAGCCTCACCAATACCAGAATTTTCATACCCAATCTCAACACCGCTACTCAATGGCTGACACGTATCTCACACTCCATCATCTCACGGAAAAACACCCATAAGTCAAAACACATGGTACTTGTCAACAGGCGAACCCTACTTCGATAGGAACACATAGTGCCAGCAAAACCTTAAACACCAAAAATTGTCCAAGACATCAACAATTCATATCCTTACCTTCGAAACTATCTGCAATCTTATACCTGCAATTTCAACCCATATAGCGCATCACCTCTAATATGGCACTCGCAACACTACAAAAATCTCTTAGCCAACTTTGAACCATAAGCAAATGGAACACCCCATCAATCTAGAATCTTTCATTTAACTCAATCCAGGAAAACGCCATCACACGCAATATAGCCTTTATACACGTAGAAATCATCAACTCCGACCGTGGTCATAACCAT
Source organism: Nicotiana tabacum (assembly GCF_000715075.1). Taxonomy (NCBI): domain Eukaryota; kingdom Viridiplantae; phylum Streptophyta; class Magnoliopsida; order Solanales; family Solanaceae; genus Nicotiana; species Nicotiana tabacum. Next base: position 54,842,184 of record NC_134086.1, read on the forward strand.
AATAAATCCTTCGGAACTCATTAACACATAATCGAGGAATAAGAATCAATCGCCTCTAACTTAATGGGGTCACGCAGACTGACAACCCGAAAGTAACTCAACCCAATATCCCCGTCCTGAGGGAACCTCATGGGAACCCGAAGCCATTTCTCAAATCACTCCTACGTTGACACATAGACCCTCCTTGACAAGGAAATACCGCGGATCCAATTACCATTCGCCACTCCATAGACAAATTCAGAAGTCCTTAAATCCACTCATCCTATTCTGATCTTCAATACGCAGCTAATATGCGTTGAGCAACCCGTGCTTCACCAAAATATTCCTATTCAAATAAATAACCATGAAAGCTCTCGGTTCCAAAACTGGTACGACCCATGATCCTATAATCCGATCGTCATTTATAGCCTCTACCACTTAGCTCAAAGCCATAGAACACCTTATATGATACATACAATCCAAACTCATCCTGCAGAAGGTGGCACCTGGTTATACTCATATCGACACCTTGCCATGAACTTACCTTAATCACAATAGCCAGGACACCAACCAATATTTCCTAATCTGCGCCCACCAACCAGACTTATAAACCCGCCTCGCACCACAAATGGACGACTAGAAGATTTAACACTACATCTGATTCAGAGGCTAGACAACACATCGTAATTATGATCAAGCATCCACAACTCGTCGTAATTTATCTTCAGCATCATTGATCATCAACACATAGAGAATACTGAGCGCACAACATCACATATGAGCGATCGGGAAAAGTCAAAGTCATAGGTTTCAAGCTGAAACAAGGCCGCACGAAAAGGAAAGAAGAAGGGGAAATTTTCCTAAATGCCCAGTTGTGAGCACGTGATTTTTGCCTTACGAAAAACTACTCCAAAATAAATCAAAAAGTAAAATAAATTTCTTTTACTGTGTAATTTTTGAATTTGCATGGTGTTAAATATTTGTGTTATGTCCGTAAATATTTACTTTGTCATAATGAAATGAAAATTAAAATAAAATACATGTTGCATGCATATAGGATTTAATTATGTATTTAAAAGATAATTTAAACAAAATCACAAAAAATATGCAATAGTTCTATTTTAAATATTCCACTGTGTGATTGATGTTTTGTCTATATGTTAAATAATTGTTATAGAATAATTAATATATTTTTGTGAAGTTAAAATTGTTTTATAATTAAAATTAGAAATTTAAATTAGAAAAAATGAAAAAAAAAATGAAAATAATACATATATACAAAATCGGACCTGGATTAAAATCCAGGCCCAAATCGAATTAATTCCCCCCTCACAGCCCAATCCAAACCAACCTGTCCGGTCCAACTCAGGAGTAAATCCAAACGACGACGTTTGGTCACATTCCATCAAGGACCGTTGGATTAAATCAATCCAATGGCTGATATCCCCTACCCTTACCCGTAACCCGTAACCCGACCCATTGACCCGATTCAGTCCGACCCCAACGTTAAATCAAACGACGTCGTTTGGTTAAGTGAGATGATCCTGACCGTGAATCTTACTTGATCGGACGGACAAGATCAATCCACCCCTCCCCTATATAAGTTCCAGACCCCTACCCCGGCCCCCTAACTAAACACCCCCCCCTTCCTTACTATTCATCATCATCCCCAAACCCCCACTCCTAACCCTAGCCTCCCTAGGATCCCACCTCCTGAAACCCGGCAGCATCAACGCCGCCGGTCACCAAAATAACACCCTAGAATCCCCTGAATATCCTCTACACAGATCTAACATTGGTTTCCTTCGAATCAGGCCCCAACTCTTCGAATCTTAAATCGAAGGTTGGCCTGAAAACCTTATCTTCTCCGATGACCTCCAAAATAACACCACAGTTTCTCCTAAATTCCCTCACCAAGGATCTGTTAGTTGCATGGTTCGAATCATACTGGAACTACTCGAATCTTCATTTGAAGATTCGAGTACAACCTGACCTTATCCCAACCTACTTCAAACTCACACCAGTTACCCCCTGACCTCCCTCGTGCCTAGAACATCTTTGGTTTCCCTCGAATCTAACCAGAAATGAGTAAATCTCAAATCGAACTTTCAAGAACCCTAAAAATACCAGACTTTTGGATTATGTCCAGATTGAATAAAGATTGAGGTTTAATCGACCTTAGTCGAAGTATTTTCAGTGGAAAATACTTTGACTAAGGTCTGTTTGATTTCAAACAAAGTCCAAATCCAAGTCGAGTTGAGTTCAGTTGAATTTAAAGGTTCAGAGGTAATTTCTGTTTCTTATGTACATTCTATGTGTATTCTATGTTCGTTTCATTAGTTTGTTTAATTTTTCATAATTTTCTAGTCAAATTTTGTTATACTGTCCCCTACCCGTCAACTTGATTCTAAATGTGAATTGTTTCTGTTGATTGTGATTATGTACAATGTGTGTAATCGACTCGATTAAGTTCGTCGATTAGTTGTATTATGAATCTTGCTTTTGGAAATGTTGACTGAGATAGCCTGTTTTGAATAGATTATTTTGCTATAACCAGTTAATTAGTTATTGTTAAGCAGTTAGTTCTTGTTTAATAAACCAGTAAATTCAAATGAATGCTGTATATGTGTTGATTTCTGAGCATTGAGTTTCAGGGCATTGTCAGTATATTGACAATGCTCCTGTATTTGTTTGTTTTTTGGTTCAGTTTTGAATCTCAGTCGAAATGATCCTGCATATTCTATGTAATGTTAGTGGGTATTATTCAGGTTCAGTATTCAATTGAGAATCATCTATCTTAATTCAACTCTTGTGCATAAATGTGATGTACTGTCTTTAATCCTAGGACTGGTTATAACTGTTAAAGCAGACTTTAAAATCTGTTTTGCAACATATTCTGATTTTAGTTTAAGGGCTGTAATTACAGAAGGATTTCAGGTTTATTTTAGAATGAAACAGTAGGGTAATGTGATAGTGTGCTTTCAATAATATGATAGTGGCTATAATTTAAGTAATAATGGGGAACAAGGGATAATGGGGCTGCTGAAAAACAGGATAAATAGCACTTAGTTTTAAATTATTCAAAAGCAGTTTTAATGGAAACTTTCTGATTTTAAAAAGAGAAAAGGGTCCATCCAGCACTAAAAGAGTATAGTACCAGCCCTGTATAAATACAGGGAGCTGGACAGACTTTAGAGGGGCAGATTTTTTAGATTGAAGAAATCTGATTTAGGAGAAAAAAGAGAAAATCTGAAAAACAGAAGATTTTAAGAAAGAAAAAGAAAGGAAATCAGATTAGAAGAGGGAATTGAGAGAGAAAAATTTGATTTAAGATCAGTTTTCAGAAAAGAGGAGTTTTTTTTTCAGAGAAGAGTTTGAAAGAGAAATAAAAATCAGATTTTAAGAGAGTTCAGGAAAGAGAAAAACAGAAAGAAAGAAAGAGATAGAAATAGAATCAGAAATAGAAATTTGAAAAGAAAAACAAACAAAAAGGAACACTCACACAGTGAAGCTGAAACAGATACCAGAAAAGAAAAGAAAAATCTGAAACCTTGTTGTTCTTTTTGGAATCTGTCCGGGTCTGGGTATTGATACTATTTGGTTTTAAAAAATCTGAAATTCTTTAAGAAGCGTTGCTCTTGTGAATCTGGATTTCTCGGGTCTTATTATTACTCAAATCTGTGGGAATACTGATATTCTGCCAGTATTTTGTTACTGCTGCTGTTGCTGAAATTTACTCCTTCTACCTTCATTTTCAGGTACATGCCTTTTAAATTTTATGTTGGAAAGAGATTCAACATGACTAATCAATGAAGTTTGAATTGCAATTCTGTTTTCCATTTGTCCAAGTTCATCAGTTTAAATTTCATTTTTGTTTCATGATAGTTAATTAGTAGGGAATTCAATTTGATAACTATGAGTTAATTGTCTTACTTTGAAATTCGTATAAAGCTTTGTAATAATGTTAGCCCTTCATCTCATTAGTTTAGTCATGTTTGAACTGTCAAGGTAGGAAACATGACATAAAGATTGGCCATTAACTAGGCCTTGTGACGTTGTTAGTTGAATAAGGAATAGCGTGAAAATGTCAAAAAACCATATTGTTAGTTTATTCTGATAATCTGATTTAGTTGTGGAAGGAATGATATAAGTTGTACGTTCTTATGTGGCATTATAACAGGTATCTATAGAACCATTAAGTGGATGGCAAGTTGAGTTGTTATGGCTCATTATGATGTTAAAGTGCTATGAATGTTTTAGACATACAAACTATGTTACATGTAAGGCAATATTATTAATTGATTTATAATTCCCTTTCTTATCAATTTGATGCCTATTTACCATCTTAAATAAATAATTAGGCCTATTGGATTAAAAACAAGTATGTGAGAATGAGATGATATGTATAAGAACAAATTGCAACAATTTATGTCAATGGTAATTAGAAATAGAATTTGCACTAAGTAAATAATGAAAATTCTTGGAAAATATTTCCTCCCCTTATGAATCATTCATTTTCAGTTTCATATGCAATTTATTCTTTGGCATATATATATGTCATATTTGTTTAAAAAAAATAGTATTAATCATATTTTTATTCTGTTCTCTGAATTTGAATAGTTGGAATGAATATAATTTATACTCGGAAATTATAATCGACGGGCAACCTTTAATAGATTGTGAATTCTTTTCAAAGAATTTATAGGCCTCTAAAATGGGAGTTTCTCATGATTTTCACATATAAAATGTGTAGATATAATAAACAATTTGTGGAAAATCCCTAATACCATTACAAGTATTTTGCGCAATTAGGGATGCGTTCGCGTACCCTGATTAGATTTTTAAAAGCAAATTCGGATTATGCGTACGCGCAATTTCGAGCGAATATTCAAGAAAAGGATTTTTCCAAAAGCGTTAAATCAATTTCATAAAAACCCCAGATGTACGGTTCACTATTTAAGAAAAACAAATTTTCTTGATTCGATACAATTTCGAAAAAATGATTGTTTAATAAATATATTATCAAAAGTTATCGTGTACACGTACGCGTGACACAATTCCGCAATTTTAAATTTATAACACGAATATACGTAAGCGTAATTCGATTCAAAGAAGGGTCCTTAATCACAATAAGTAAAAGCGGTAGAAAAATCACGTAACAAATGTATTTAATAAAATCAAGATAATTAAGCCAATAATAAAAACAGTTAAGCGACCGTGCTAGAACCACGGAATTCGAAAATGCCTAACACCTTCTTCCGGATTAACAGAATTCCTTACTCAGGATTTCTGGTTCGCAGAATAATAAACAGAGTCATATTCTCCTTGATTCAGGGATTAAAATTGGTGACTTGGGACGCCTTAAAATTCCCAGGTGGCGACTCTGAAATAATTAAATAAATCCCGTTTCGACTGTCCTTCAATTGGAGAAAACTCCCCACGCACCCACGCGGGCGCGATAAAAAGGAGGTGCGACAGCTCTGGCGACTCTGCTGGGGAACAACTTCCTATTGTAACCCAGAACCATTGGTTCAGGGTTTAAAGAATTCGAGCTTAAAATATCTGTGTTAATTGGCTTTATTTACTATATGATTTTCAACTGTTTATATGCTAATATGCTAAGTGTTGTTTTTACCGCTTTAATATTATTTGAATTGTGAATATATACAACTGCTACGAAACCCCCTTCTTTCTGAGTCTTCTGAATTTATGGTGTACACGTGCGCGTGACCCACCTTTCTGTTAAAGTCATACCAAATAAGACGGAGTTGGGACAAGTAACTAGGCCGGGCAGACTTTCGTGCTCCCGGTACGTTGCCCCCGCTTCGGCTCAAACTGTCCGTTTGGGTAAGCCAGGTTTAGAACAATCAACCTAAGGTTTTACACTTAGAATAACTCAGCCATGTACCGGATCCCTAGTAGGAACGTCTATTTGCATCATACACATTTGGCCTTGGAGACTCAACACAGGGGTTGGGTCTGTCTAGGACAGGTGAACCCGAAATAAAAAGACCATCATGATGCATCCTACTTGCTATTTGTGCATTCATTTACCTCGAACATGCTTGTTGACCAGCTTAAATGAAATCATGGTGAAAAGAGAGGAATAAAATGGGTTGTTTTTTTTTTTAAAAAAAAAAAAATTCAAAAAAAAAAGAGAAAAATAGTTTTAAATCTTGAAATAAAGGTATTTAATAGTTTTAAAAAGAGAAAAATAGTTTTAAAATAGTTTTAAAATAGTTTTAAAAAGAGAAAAATAGTTTTAAAATAGTTTTTTTTAGTATAAATTTTCAAAATGAATTTTGACTTTATTAAAATTAAATTTCAGATACAAAATGAGCACCACACAAAGCCCCTCGTCCACGAGTACAGAAGAATTTCTATTTCAACTTCAAATGTGGTGGTATGATTTAGGCGAAGACGGTCAAAAATGGGTCGTCAAGCATTTGGGAAATCTCACGGACATTATGAAAGTCAAACCCCGTGATGATCTGATTGCGGCACTAGTAACTTTTTGGGACCCTGCTCACAATGTCTTTCGTTTCTCTGACTTCGAGCTTACTCCTACATTAGAGGAGATAGCTGGATATGCTGGTTTTGACGGAAGTCTAAGAAATCAAAGCTTGATATTCACAAAGGCTCCTTCGGTACATCGGTTCTTCGGTCTTCTGAACATCAGCAGTCAAATAAGGAAAAGCAATGTCATCAATGGATGTTGTTCCTTCAACTTTTTATATTCAAGGTTCGGAAAGTCAGATGGGTTCGAAATTCATGAGAAAGGCCTTACCAATAAGCAAAACAAAGACACTTGGCAGATTCACCGTCGCTTTGCTTTCATGGTGGCTTTTCTAGGAGTCATGGTCTTTCCAAACAAAGAGCGAACAATTGATATTCGCACCGCAAAAATTGTGCAAATCCTCACCACCAAAGAAAATCACACCTTTGTCCCCATCATTCTATCAGACATTTATCGAGCTTTGACTTTATGTAAATCAGGAGCAAAGGTCTTCGAAGGATGCAAAATTTTGTTGCAAATGTGAGTGATGGAGCATCTCTAACAACAGCCCAAGATCATACAGTATGGGTCAAACAATGATAATTGCATCGAGAGCTATGAGGAAAGAACAAAAAATTATCAGGCTCCAGAAGGGATAGAAGCATGGGTATCTCATCTAAAGGCTTTAACGGCAAATCAAATTGAATGGACTCTGGGATGGCTCCCGATGAGGGAAGTAATACACATGTCAGCCTCAAATAGTTATCTACTACTATTGGGATTGAGAAGCATTCAGCCGTATGCACCACTGAGAGTCCAAAGGCAATTAGGGAGATATCAAATAGTTCCTGATGATGAAGATTTGAGTGTGCAAGTAATCGAATTACACCTAGAAGCCACTATTCCCGAGGCTCTACTTCAGCAGATGTGGAATGGGTGCCGATACTTGAAAAGTGATACTCAAGTCCCAGACGCTACAAAGGGTGAGATAAATCCTGGATATGCAAGGTGGTTTGAAAAACGGTCTCGCGTGGATGATGTACCAGAGCCTGAGCTAAGAAGGCCAACAAAAAGACCCCATGTTCAAAACTTCAATGATAAAATCCAAGAACGATTGATCTGGGGAGAAAAGGAAAAGGGGTACAAAGCAACTATTCATGCCCTAAAAGAAAATCTAAGAAGTCTCAGTTTGGAGAAAGATTTGCAAGCACGAGAAGCCGAAGGCGAGAAAAAGAGTCTAGCTTGTGAGAATGAAAATCTTCATGCTCGATTCCAAAAAATGAAAAGAGTTTCTGAAACGCCAAAGAGGAGCTGGAAGGATCAAAAAACCATCGCCAATCTCTTTGAAAAAATGCAAGATTATGATTCCATTCTTGCGGAAAACGAAAGGGCATTGAGTAAAGCAAAAGAAAGGATCCAACAATTAAACGAAGAAGCCAGATCTAACAAGGAACGCCAAGATAGGCAATCCAAAAAAAACAAGGCACAATTCAAGAAGGAAAAAGACTATTGGATGCGATAAGAAGACCAGCTTCGTGCACAACTAGAAGAGGCAAGAAGATGCAACAGAGAACATCAACAAGCAGACCTCGACAGGGAAAGATCGCAAGCAAGATTAGAGCAGGCCAGACTCCGAGCTCTGTTAGAATCAGCTCTAGATCGTGAAAACCGTGTCAGAGATATAGCCACCACTCGTCAGCAGCAATTGCAAGACCAAGACCAACGTCTCCAAGGTTCCAGGGCACAAATCCACGACCTGGCAGTCTTCACATCTCAAAGATATGTAAACTGCCAAGGAATGAATTATAAAAGGTTTACAGAGCATGCGCCCACTTTTGCTCGTCATCTAGCAATGGAGTTGGAAAGGATGTATCGTACGCTGGGAGGCCATCCAGGTCAAGCCCCACATTGAGCAGATAATCCAATATTTGACAACAAAAGTGGAAAGTGGGGCATGTTGTGAGATGTTAAGAATTGTATCTTTTATTTTGATTTAAGTGTGTGTGTTTCAAGCCATTTTCTTAAAAGTTTTCAAATGTAATTCCATCTTTGTGTAATGAATAAAAGTGATTGCCTCTAGTCCGAACTACGCAAGGTCTGATTCATGTAAGGCATGATACGTAGACAATCTCTAAGATTCGACCACCACGATAAAAGATATATATAATAAATAAGAGTGAATAACAATAAAAATTTCAAGAAAGCTGGGACGACACAAGCAGCCGAGCAAATGCATAATAGAAAGGGATTATTTGTCTAGGAGCATTGCATCTCAATGTGTGATTATATATGTGTTAAACTCTCAAAACTAACAAGTTTGTTCATTGCCAGAATTCAAGTAGTTAGTTTCCCTAAAGAGTATACTGGCATATTATCACTATCACACAAGATCAAAAGGACCAATACCCGAAAGTATGTCTATCCCAGATGTTGACACAGGTATGGAGCTAGAGGAGATGGATGTCGGGAAAATGAAAGAAGAGATGTTTAAGCTCAAGCAGCAAATGGCTGAGATGTACCAAGCATGGTCGACAGGACAGCTACCCCCATCTTACCCAAATAACCCTGCTCCATCAAATGACCCAAACTCAGGATAATATCACCACTGAATTATCCCCAAACTTCCCCATTTACCAGCACTACCGAGGCACCACCTCTCAGACACCGCAGTCTCCACCTCCGAAACCCGTTCCATATTTTCCTCCACCTATGACTCCTATTTTCGTAGCACCTCCCCTTGCTACATTCCACAAATCTCCTAGTGAGCCTACATTCCAGGCCCAAGACAACCAATATTGCCCCCCGGAACCCACCCTCAAAGCTTCCGAAATTCATTCAGCTACTCCTCGTTTTGATCTCCCAACCGAAATTGACAAGCCAACTAAAAATGTTGAACAAGAAGAGATGTTCAGGAAGGTCAAGAGTCTAGAACAATCGTTCAGAGACATGCGAGGATTAGGCGGGCAAGTCAGTGTAGCATACAAAGATTTATGCTTATTCCCCAATGTACAATTGCCAGTTGGCTTCAAGATGCCCAAATTTGACCTATACAGCGGGCACGGCGACCCAGTAGCCCACTTAAGGGGTTTCTGTAGCAAGATGCGAGGAGCTGGGGGAAAGGATGAATTATTGATGGCTTACTTCAGTCAAAGTTTAAGCGGATCAGCTTTGGAGTGGTATACACGCCAGGACCATGGGAGATGGTACACCTGGGATGACTTGGCACAGGCATTCGCATACCATTTCCAATACAATCTGGAAATCATCCCAGATCGATTATCTTTGACAAAATTTGAGAAGAAACATAATGAAAGTTTCAGAGAGTATGGTTTTCGATGGAGAGAACAGGCAGCAAGAGTGGATCCTCCTATGAAGGAGAGCGAAATGGTAGACTACTTCCTCCAAGCCTTGGAACCGACTTACTATGCCCATTTGGTTTCAGCGGTTGGGAAATCATTCAACGAAGTAGTGAAGATGGGAGGTATGGTGGAAGAAGGCCTCAAGACAAATAAAATCATGAGCTATTCAGCAATTAAGGCAACTACTCAAGCTATTCAAGGCGGGGTAGGAGGAATCGGAAGAAAGAAGAGGGAGGAAGCAGCCGTAGTTGATTCAGGAATTTGGTCGGGACCCAGAGGTTCACCGCTTTACTATAATCAACAACGACCTCGCCAATCAGCTTACCACCATGATTCATCTCAACACTACTTTCACCCTTCAGAGCCTCATTTTTCCATTAACCATGCTCAAGCATACAATCAGCCACTTGTTCACACCAATTGGCGTGCTCCTGTCACACCAAATACTTACCCACGAGCCTATCCAGGACCAGGTTTCAGGCCTAGGCCAGCATTCAGGGGAGAAAGGGAACAGAAAAAGAAAACTTACACTCCGTTGGGAGAGTCTTACACTAGTCTGTTCCACAGGCTGAGACAGTTAGACATGCTGAAACCAATACAATCCAAACTACCCAATCCTCCTCCAAAGAATCTGGATTACACCATTACCTGTGAATATTGCTCCGGTGCGCCAGGCCATGATACGGAGAAATGCTGGCATTTGAAAAATGCAATACAAGAGCTGATTGATACTAATAAAATCGAGGTTCAAACCCCCGAAGCCCCAAATATCAATAGAAATCCAATGCCAGCCCATCAAGAGGCTAATATGATAGAAATTATACAAGCTGATGGGGAGACAAAGAAGCCGTCACAAACTGTCATGATGATCAAGTCTCATGAAACCAAGCCAGATAAGCAGTTGATAGAGGAGAAGCCGGTGTCTAAGCAGAACAAAAATGGTGATGAACCATCTATGATAGTCGATGAGGGATCATCGAGCAAAGTTGCTGCAAAACAAGAAAGGCCAAAAGTGATAGTACCAGGGGTTGCTAACAAACCCATTGTATTCGTGGAAGGAGCCCGTACAGATCGGGTTATTATTGCACCTGTAATCCAGCTGCCGATCATCAACAACAAAGCCATCCCATGGAACTATGAACGGTTGACTGTAATGTACAAGGGAAAAGAAATCAAGGAAGAAGTGTGTGAGGTGCAAGGCTTGACTCGTTCGGGAAGATGTTTTACTCCCGAAGAGTTAAGAAAAACTAAAAATAATCCAACGCCAACAAAGAGAGTTGTGACGGAAGAAGAGGCGGAAGATTTTTTAAGAAAAATGAAACTCCATGATTATTCTGTTGTGGATCAATTAAAGAAGACCCCCGCTCAAATTTCATTATTGTCATTACTGATCCATTCAGAGGAGCACCGTCTGGCTTTGATGAAAATCCTGAATGAGGCTCATGTTCCTGAAAAGATCTCTGTAAATCATTTGGGAAAAATATCCAACAGAATCTTTGAGACAAATAGAATTACATTTGCTGATGACGAATTACCTGTGGAAGGTACTGAGCACAACAGAGCTCTTTACCTCACCGTGAAATGTGAAAACTCCGTAGTAACCCGGGTATTGGTTGACAATGGGTCAAGTGCAAATATCTGCCCTCTCTCCACTTTAAGCAAATTAAAAATTAAAGAGGAGAGGATCCAAAAAAATAGTATTTGCGTACGGGGATTTGACGGTGGAAGTAGAGATTCATTTGGCGACATAGTGTTGGAACTAACAATAGGGCCAGTTGAATTCACAATGAAATTCCAAGTGTTGGACATAACTGTTTCTTACAATTTGTTGTTGGGTCGACCATGGATCCATGCTGCTAAAGCAGTCCCGTCAACACTACATCAGGCTGTCAAGTTTGAATGGGATCATCAAGAAGTAGTCGTGTATGGAGAAGAAAGTTTAAATGCTCAAAGCAGTACCATTGTACCGGTTGAGGGAACAGAAAAGGACCAGGGACCATGGGTATACCAAGTGACCGACACAGTGTCGATAGAGAAAATTCCAGAGGGGAAATACCTTCCAAATCCAAATATATCCTCTGCATCAGTCATGGTAGCTTATGAAATGTTAAAGAATGGCTTTATATTGAGCTTTCTCAGTCTTGGTTTGAAAGCCTTGACAGTTCAGTTCGCGTAGTTCGTAGCCATCGTTAGAGGATTTATACCCGGCAAAGGTCTAGGTTTATCTTTGCAAGGAATTATACAACCAGTATCTCTCCCCGAGAACTGGGGAACATTCGGTTTGGGGTTCATACCCACTGCCAATGACGTGATAAGGGCTAGGAAGCTGAAACACCAAGCATGGGTTCTTCCAAAACCAGTCCCACATCTGTCAAAGTCTTTTGTCAAGACCGGTGCTAAAAATCGCCCGATAACAACAATTCCTAAATCCCAGGTCAATCCTGAGAAGGAATTAATTGAAAGGTTCGAGAAATTGTTTAGTGATGTGAATATGTTGGAAAGCGGAGAAGGGTGTAGCAACGCAGAAGTTCAATTCGTTGGGCCAGAAACAAAGCTCAATAATTGGAAAGCTACTCCTCTCCCAATTCGAAAGGAGTCTTGGTAGTTTATTTTGATTTTCTTTCAGTTTGTTTGGGTTACTTCAGGGTTGTAATCCCAAAGCTTATCTTACAGTTTGTTTGAAGTGTGCAAAACCTTGTTATCTTTCATTCATCCAATAAAAAAGCAGTTTCCTTTTTTATCATTCCTGATAGTTTTCTTTTCTTTTTCTTTCCTGTACAGTTCCTTTTACGCTGGCTCTAGTGATATGGCATGCATGAGGAATCCTCAGCCCCGTCTTAAAAATCAATCTGGTTCCGAAATATTAATTCAAGAAATATATTGTGATTATGAATCAGAATATGATGAAGATGAGGTTTTTGAAGAGATTAGTAAAGAGTTAATTCACTTTGAGGAAAAAATCAAACCTAACTTGAGTGATACCGAGGACATCAATATAGGGGACACGAGTAATATCCGACAAACTAAAATAAGTGTCCATCTGGAACCAAATATCCGAGAGGAGTTAATTAAAGCACTCATAGAATTCAAAGATGTTTTTGCATGGTCGTATGATGACATGCCAGGCCTGAGCACTGATTTAGTGGTTCACAAACTGCCCACCGATCCAACGGCGTCTCCTGTCAAACAGAGGCTGAGAAAATTCAAGCCTGACATGAGTGTGAGAATTAAGGAAGAAATCACCAAACAATTGGAAGCAAAGGTCATTCGAGTCACTCGATATCCTGTTTGGTTGGCTAATATCGTTCCTGTACCAAAGAAAGACGGCAAAATTAGAGTATGCGTCGACTATCGCAATCTCAACAAAGCAAGTCCAAAGGATAATTTCCCATTACCTAATATCCATATTTTGATCGACAATTGTGCCAAGCATGATATAGGGTCTTTCGTGGATTGTTATGCCGGGTATCATCAAATTCTAATGGATGAAGAAGATGCAGAAAAGACGGCATTCATCACACCATGGGGAACTTATTGCTACCGGGTAATGCCATTCGGTTTAAAGAACGCCGGAGCAACCTATATGAGAGCAATGACCACAGTGTTTCATGATATGATACACAAGGAGATTGAGGTATACGTGGACGATGTGATCATAAAATCAAAGCATCAGGCCAACCACGTTGGGGATTTGAGGAAGTTCTTCTTAAGACTTCGCAGGTACAACCTCAAGCTTAACCCTGCCAAATGCGCATTTGGAGTTCCATCTGGAAAGTTGCTAGGATTCATAGTCAGTCGACGAGGCATCGAGCTAGACCCATCAAAAATCAAAGCCATCCAAGAATTGCCACCTCCCAGGAACAAAACTGAAGTAATGAGTTTGTTGGGAAGGTTAAATTATATCAGCAGGTTTATTGCTCAGCTCACAACAACTTGTGAGCCAATTTTCAAATTGTTGAAAAAGGATGCTGCGGTCAAATGGACCGATGAGTGTCAAGAAGCGTTCGATAAAATAAAAGGGTACTTGTCAAACCCACCCGTGTTGGTCCCGCCAGAGCCAGGAAGACCTTTGATTCTTTACTTAACGGTTTTGGAAAATTCATTTGGTTGTGTATTGGGGCAACATGACCTCACTGGTAGAAAAGAATAGGCCATCTACTACCTTAGCAAGAAGTTCACAGCTTATGAGGTTAAGTATACTCATTTGGAAAAGACATGTTGCGCCCTAACATGGGTAGCTCAAAAATTGAAACACTATTTTTCATCCTACACTACTTACCTCATTTCTCGGTTGGATCCATTGAAATACATTTTTGAAAAGCCTATGCCAACGGGAAGACTTGCAAAGTGGCAGATATTGCTCACAGAATTCGACATCATCTATGTGACTTGAACTGCAATGAAGGCTCAAGCACTGGCCGATCATTTAGCCGAAAACCCGGTCGATGAGGAATATGAGCCGTTGAAAACTTATTTTCCTGATGAAGAAACAATGCATATCGACGAAGTGGAGCGAATTGAAAAGCCTGGCTGGAAACTTTTCTTTGATGGAGCCGCTAACATGAAAGGAGTCGGAATAGGAGCTGTAATCATTTCTGAAACAGGGCATCACTATCCTGTTACGGCTCAATTGCGATTTTATTGCACCAATAATATGGCTGAATATGAAGCTTGCATTTTGGGGTTAAGGCTAGCCGCAGACATGGGTATCCGAGAAATCTTAGTCATGGGAGATTCGGATCTTTTGTTACATCAAATTCAAGGAAAATGGGAAACCCGAGACTTGAAGCTCATACCATACCGACAATGTCTACATGATCTTTGTCAGCGGTTTCAATCAGTGGAATTCCAACATATTCCAAGAATCCATAATGAGGTTGCCGATGCATTGGCTACCCTGGCATCAATGTTGCACCATCCGGACAAAGCTTATGTAGATCCAATACATATTCAAGTCCACGATCAGCACGCTTATTGCAATATGGTTGAAGAAGAATTTGATGGTGAACCATGGTTCCACGACATCAAGGAGTATATCAGGATGGGAATATATCCCGCACAAGCCACAGGAGATCAAAAAAGGACCATTAGGCGATTGGCAAATGGATTTTTCTTAAGCGGAGGAGTTTTGTATAAAAGAACACCAGATCTTGGATTATTAAGATGCATAGATGCCAGACAAGCTACGGCTGTCATGTCTGAAGTACATTCAGGAGTTTGCGGACCCCACATGAGTGGATATGTGTTGGCAAAGAAAATCCTCCGAGCCGGTTACTATTGGCTTACCATGGAGCGAGATTGTATCAGTTTTGTGCGCAAGTGTCATCAATGCCAAATACACGGAGATTTGATTCATTCTCCACCATCCGAGTTGCACACAATGTCGGCACCATGGCCCTTCGTTGCCTGGGGCATGGATGTGATTGGACCAATTGAGCCGACAGCATCCAATAGGCACTGGTTCATTCTAGTAGCTATTGATTATTTTACCAAATGGGTTGAGGCCAAGACATTCAAATCAGTGACCAAGAAAGCTGTGGTCGATTTTGTCCACTCAAATATCATATGTCGATTCGGAATCCCGAAGGTGATCATCACAGATAACGGTGCTAATCTTAACAGCAATTTAATGAAGGAAGTATGTCAACAATTTAAGATTACACATCGTAATTCTACCCCATATCGGCCCAAGGCGAATGGAGCAGTAGAAGCAGCCAACAAAAACATAAAGAAGATACTTCGGAAAATGATAGAAGGTTCAAAACAATGGCATGAAAAATTACCATTTGCATTATTGGGATACCGCACTACTGCTCGCACTTCAGTAGGAGCAACTCCTTATTTGTTGGTATATGGCACTGAAGCAGTAATTCCTGCAGAAGTTGAGATTCCTTCCCTTCGGATCATCGCCGAAGCAAAGATTGATGATGATGAATGGGTCAAAACCCGTCTGGAACAGTTAAACTTGATTGATGAAAAACGATTGGCCGCAGTATGTCATGGTCAATTATATCAAAGAAGAATAGAAAGAGCATACAACAAAAAGGTGCATCCCCGGAAGTTTGAAAGTAGGTCAGCATGTGCTGAAACGTATTCTTCCACATCAGGTCGAGGCAAAAGGCAAATTTGCCCCGAATTGGCAAGGACCATTCATTGTGACCAGAGTATTATCAAATGGTGCACTATGTTTAAAAGATATTGAAGGCAAATGCATAGATATGACGATCAATTCTGACGCGGTAAAGAGATATTATGCATAAAATTTTTGAATGTTTGTATTTAGCATTATTTCGAAGATTGGAATGACAAAGACAATTTATTCTGCTATCCAAACACTATACCCTTTGTTTCCCCCCTTTGAGCCATACTTGTTTCTTTCCTACCCTCTCTTGGAATCAGTGAACTAATTTATATATATATATAAATTTATATATAAAAATCACTATTATTTGGTGAACTACGTTTGACCTGATTCCTCAAAGAAGGATACGTAGGCGCCTCACGGCTCGGTCATAGGGTGCAAAATATACATAATGTGCACAAAAAGTTATGTCAAGCGACCCCAATCAGAAACTGGGGCAGAAATTGTATTGGAAGTAAGAAAAAGATTCCAAGAGTTGTAATTTTAAACCCATACCAGAACTGTTTAGCTTTTAATACCTTTTCCATTTCTAACCCCATACCAGAAAGACCTTTCGACCAATCTTAGAAAAATGCTGAGTCAAGCAAATGAAGATGGTTCATAACACTCTGATACAAACAAGAAAAGAAAGTAAAAATGAGAGAGTCTTATAGGTGAAAACCCACACGGGCACCATAAGGCGACGAAAGTTGAGAGAAAAGTAAAATGAGAGAGTCTTATTGGTGAAAACCTTCATAGGCACCCTAAGGCGAAAAGGAAGTGAGAAATGAACAAATGAGGAAGGTTTATCGGTGAAAACTCTTTGAGATATTGCAAGTCCAACAGGTCTGTGAAATGAAAAATGAAGTTGGATTACGGAAATTTTGGGGAAAACAAAAATGAGACAATTGAAAGGAGATTGATTAAAAGACTGGGTTGATTAATCCGAAATGCATACCCTGATCATTGGTGCCGGTAACTCCAATCAGATAAGTTTTTATTCTTTCTCCAACAGTCATCCAAACTTGGATTTTTCTTTTCATTCTATAATTGTCGAAATCAGCGTTATTTCGTCACTAATAATCTTACTTTTCTAAAAAGCTTTGAGATAAGTTTTATTCCAAACAAATAAGAAGGAATGTCAAGGTATACTACCAAGATTCAAGGTTACAAAATACAGTCACGAAAGGTGGGAGATAAAAGATATGGGTGTAAGAAAGGTGAAATCAAAAGTGGATCAACAAAGTCAGAAGGGACATATGATTACAGTTAAAAGGGTTTGAAGGAAAACATACAGAGGGGAAGAGAAGCGAAGAGATCAAGGATCAATTACAAGGACAAAACAGTCTTTTCAACCATTCCAAGGCAATAAAGAGAAACGAAGAGAAGCATCACCATCGGCAAGAATACCCCAGTCAACCACCCTGCTTTAAACTAACGAAATTTTCTTTGATTTAAAACAGGGGAAAATACAATATTTCTCTCAGGAAATACCTGGTAAAGAATTAAAGAAGTCAGGCGTCCACCTGGAGAATGAGGATGAGAAAAGAAGAAGTCAGGCGTCCACCTGGAGAATGAGGATGAAGAAAAGAAGAAGTCAGGCGTCCACCTGGAGAATGAGGATGAAGAAAAAAAAAGAAGTCAGGCGTCCACCTGGAGAATGAGGATAAGAATTAAAGAAGTCAGGCGTCCACCTGGAGAATGAGGATGAAGAATTAAAGAAGTCAGGCGTCCACCTGGAGAATGAGGACGAAGAATTAAAGAAGTCAGGCGTCCACCTGGAGAATGAGGATGAAAGAAAAGAAGAAGTTAGGCGTCCACCTGGAGAATGAGGATGAGAATTAAAGAAGTCAGGCGTCCACCTGGAGAATGAGGATGAGAAAAGAAGAAGTCAGGCGTCCACCTGGAGAATGAGGATGAAGAAAAAAAAGAAGTCAGGCGTCCACCTGGAGAATGAGGATGAGGAAAGAAGAAGTCAGGCGTCCACCTGGAGAATGAGGATGAGAAGTTAAAAAGAAGTCAGGCGTCCACCTGGAGAATGAGGATAAGAATTAAAGAAGTCAGGCGTCCACCTGGAGAATGAGGATGAAGAATTAAAGAAGTCAGGCGTCCACTTGGAGAATGAGGATGAAGAATTAAAGAAGTCAGGCGTCCACCTGGAGAATGAGGACGAAGAATTAAAGAAGTCAGGCGTCCACCTGGAGAATGATGACAAAGAAAAAAAGAAGTCAGGCGTCCACCTGCAGAATGAGGATGAGGAAAGAAGAAGTCAGGTGTCCACCTGGAGAATGAGGATGAGAGAAGAAGAAGTCAGGCGTCCACCTGGAGAATGAGGATGAGAAAAGAAGAAGTCAGGCGTCCACCTGGAGAATGAGGATGAAGAAAAGAAAGAAGTCAGGCATCCACCTGGAGAACGAGGATGAAGAAGTTAAAAAGAAGTCAGGCGTCCACCTGGAGAATGAGGATGAAGAAAGAAAAGAAACAGTCAAGGCACCCACCTGGAGAATGAGGGAATGCAATTGAAGTGTTGAAATCAAAAGCCCGATCATATGATAAAGGAGCACACTTAGAATCAATAAAGCGGAGGAGTCCAACAAAATCCCCAGCAAGAAACAACAAGAGTCCCTAAAGAAAATACGGGACACAATGAAAAGGAATACGAAATAAGCCAAATGCCCAAGAGTCACCAAGATATTAAGACAACAAGAAACGCAAGGGCATGATCTAGATAAGATTTTTATAATTCATGTACCATAGTCTAATTTAACTTTTTGTATTTCCTTTGAAGTAAGGTGTAATAAGGAGGTCAGCAAGCAGTAAAAACAGCACGAAGCAGCAGTAACATCACAGTCCCACGGTAGTCCCAGCTACCCAAAATTCCCGAACTACATTGACCTGATTCCTTTATAGCCAAGGATATGCAGGAAACCTTTGAAGCAGAGGTTCGGTCAAATCTTTCTAAAAATGCTTCCCACGGAGTATTCGAACGGGCAAAAATCGCTCGTATCCACTCACTTTATCTTTGCACGAAAACTCTTCGAGTTTCCGCACAAAGAGGGGCAGCTGTGAGCACGTGATTTTTGCCTTACGAAAAACTACTCCAAAATAAATCAAAAAGTAAAATAAATTTCTTTTACTGTGTAATTTTTGAATTTGCGTGGTGTTAAATATTTGTGTTATGTCCGTAAATGTTTACTTTGTCATAATGAAATGAAAATTAAAATAAAATACATGTTGCATGCATATAGGATTTAATTATGTATTTAAAAGATAATTTAAACAAAATCACAAAAAATATGCAATAGTTCTATTTTAAATATTCCACTGTGTGATTGATGTTTTGTCTATATGTTAAATAATTGTTATAGAATAATTAATATATTTTTGTGAAGTTAAAATTATTTTATAATTAAAATTAGAAATTTAAATTACAAAAAATAAAAAAAAAATAAAAATAATACATTAGAAAAAATGAAAAAAAAATAATACATATATACAAAATCGAATTAGTTCCCCCCTCACAGCCCAATCCAAACCAACCTGTCCGGTCCAACTCAGGAGTAAATCCAAACGACGACGTTTGGTCACACTCCATCAAGGACCGTTGGATTAAATCAATCCAACGGCTGATATCCCCTACCCTTACCCGTAACCCGTAACCCGACCCATTAACCCGATTCAGTCCGACCCCAACGTTAAACCAAACGACGTCGTTTGGTTAAGTGAGATGATCCTGACCGTGAATCTTACTTGATCGGACGGACAAGATCAATCCACCCCTCCCCTATATAAGTTCCAGACCCCTACCCCGGCCCCCTAACTAAACACCCCCCCTTCCTTACTATTCATCATCGTCCCCAAACCCCCACTCCTAACCCTAGCCGCCCTAGGATCCCACCGCCTGAAACCCGGCGGCATCAACGCCGCCGGTCACCAAAATAACACCCTAGAATCCCCTGAATATCCTCTACACAGATCTAACATTGGTTTCCTTCGAATCAGGCCCCAACTCTTCGAATCTTAAATCGAAGGTTGGCCTGAAAACCTTATCTTCTCCGATGACCTCCAAAATAACACCACAGTTTCTCCTAAATTCCCTCACCAAGGATCTGTTAGTTGCATGGTTCGAATCATACTGGAACTACTCGAATCTTCATTTGAAGATTCGAGTACAACCTGACCTTATCCCAACCTACTTCAAACTCACACCAGTTACCCCCTGACCTCCCTCGTGCCTAGAACATCTTTGGTTTCCCTCGAATCTAACCAGAAATGAGTAAATCTCAAATCGAACTTTCAAGAACCCTAAAAATACCAGACTTTTGGATTCTGTCCAGATTGAATAAAGATTGAGGTTTAATCGACCTTAGTCGAAGTATTTTCAGTGGAAAATACTTCGACTAAGGTCTGTTTGATTTCAAACAAAGTCCAAATCCAAGTCGAGTTGAGTTCAGTTGAATTTAAAGGTTCAGAGGTAATTTCTGTTTCTTATGTGCATTCTATGTGTATTCTATGTTCGTTTCATTAGTTTGTTTAATTTTTCATAATTTTCTAGTCAAATTTTGTTATACTGTCCCCTACCCGTCAACTTGATTCTAAATGTGAATTGTTTCTGTTGATTGTGATTATGTACAATGTGTGTAATCGACTCGATTAAGTTCGTCGATTAGTTGTATTATGAATCTTGCTTTTGGAAATGTTGACTGAGATAGCCTGTTTTGAATAGATTATTTTGCTATAACCAGTTAATTAGTTATTGTTAAGCAGTTAGTTCTTGTTTAATAAACCAGTAAATTCAAATGAATGCTGTATATGTGTTGATTTCTGAGCATTGAGTTTCAGGGCATTGTCAGTATATTGACAATGCTCCTGTATTTGTTTGTTTTTTGGTTCAGTTTTGAATCTCAGTCGAAATGATCCTGCATATTCTGTGTAATGTTAGTGGGTATTATTCAGGTTCAGTATTCAATTGAGAATCATCTATCTTAATTCAACTCTTGTGCATAAATGTGATGTACTGTCTTTAATCCTAGGACTGGTTATAACTGTTAAAGCAGACTTTAAAATCTGTTTTGCAACATATTCTGATTTTAGTTTAAGGGCTGTAATTACAGAAGGATTTCAGGTTTATTTTAGAATGAAACAGTAGGGTAATGTGATAGTGTGCTTTCAATAATATGATAGTGGCTATAATTTAAGTAATAATGGGGAACAAGGGATAATGGGGCTGCTGAAAAACAGGATAAATAGCACTTAGTTTTAAATTATTCAAAAGCAGTTTTAATGGAAACTTTCTGATTTTAAAAAGAGAAAAGGGTCCATCCAGCACTAAAAGAGTATAGGACCAGCCCTGTATAAATACAGGGAGCTGGACAGACTTTAGAGGGGCAGATTTTTTAGATTGAAGAAATCTGATTTAGGAGAAAAAAGAGAAAATCTGAAAAACAGAAGATTTTAAGAAAGAAAAAGAAAGAAAATCAGATTAGAAGAGGGAATTGAGAGAGAAAAATTTGATTTAAGATCAGTTTTCAGAAAAGAGGAGTTTTTTTTTCAGAGAAGAGTTTGAAAGAGAAATAAAAATCAGATTTTAAGAGAGTTCAGGAAAGAGAAAAACAGAAAGAAAGAAAGAGATAGAAATAGAATCAGAAATAGAAATTTGAAAAGAAAAACAAACAAAAAGGAACACTCACACAGTGAAGCTGAAACAGATACCAGAAAAGAAAAGAAAAATCTGAAACCTTGTTGTTCTTTTTGGAATCTGTCCGGGTCTGGGTATTGATACTATTTGGTTTTAAAAAATCTGAAATTCTTTAAGAAGCGTTGCTCTTGTGAATCTGGATTTCTCGGGTCTTATTATTACTCAAATCTGTGGGAATACTGATATTCTGCCAGTATTTTGTTACTGCTGCTGTTGCTGAAATTTACTCCTTCTACCTTCATTTTCAGGTACATGCCTTTTAAATTTTATGTTGGAAAGAGATTCAACATGACTAATCAATGAAGTTTGAATTGCAATTCTGTTTTCCATTTGTCCAAGTTCATCAGTTTAAATTTCATTTTTGTTTCATGATAGTTAATTAGTAGGGAATTCAATTTGATAACTATGAGTTAATTGTCTTACTTTGAAATTCGTATAAAGCTTTGTAATAATGTTAGCCCTTCATCTCATTAGTTTAGTCATGTTTGAACTGTCAAGGTAGGAAACATGACATAAAGATTGGCCATTAACTAGGCCTTGTGACGTTGTTAGTTGAATAAGGAATAGCGTGAAAATGTCAAAAAACCATATTGCTAGTTTATTCTGATAATCTGATTTAGTTGTGGAAGGAATGATATAAGTTGTACGTTCTTATGTGGCATTATAACAGGTATCTATAGAACCATTAAGTGGATGGCAAGTTGAGTTGTTATGGCTCATTATGATGTTAAAGTGCTATGAATGTTTTAGACATACAAACTATGTTACATGTAAGGCAATATTATTAATTGATTTATAATTCCCTTTCTTATCAATTTGATGCCTATTTACCATCTTAAATAAATAATTAGGCCTATTGGATTAAAAACAAGTATGTGAGAATGAGATGATATGTATAAGAACAAATTGCAACAATTTATGTCAATGGTAATTAGAAATAGAATTTGCACTAAGTAAATAATGAAAATTCTTGAAAAATATTTCCTCCCCTTATGAATCATTCATATTCAGTTTCATATGCAATTTATTCTTTGGCATATATATATGTCATATTTGTTTTAAAAAAAATAGTATTAATCATATTTTTATTCTGTTCTCTGAATTTGAATAGTTGGAATGAATATAATTTATACTCGGAAATTATAATCGACGGGCAACCTTTAATAGATTGTGAATTCTTTTCAAAGAATTTATAGGCCTCTAAAATGGGAGTTTCTCATGATTTTCACATATAAAATGTGTAGATATAATAAACAATTTGTGGAAAATCCCTAATACCATTACAAGTATTTTGCGCAATTAGGAATGCGTTCGCGTACCCTGATTAGATTTTTAAAAGCAAATTCGGATTATGCGTACGCGCAATTTCGAGCGAATATTCAAGAAAAGGATTTTTTCAAAAGCGTTAAATCAATTTCATAAAAACCCGAGATGTACGGTTCACTATTTAAGAAAAACAAATTTTCTTGATTCGATACAATTTCGAAAAAATGATTATTTAATAAATATATTATCAAAAGTTATCGTGTACACGTACGCGTGACACAATTCCGCAATTTTAAATTTATAACACGAATATACGTACGCGTAATTCGATTCAAAGAAGGGTCCTTAATCACAATAAGTAAAAGCGGTAGAAAAATCACGTAACAAATGTATTTAATAAAATCAAGATAATTAAGCCAATAATAAAAACAGTTAAGCGACCGTGCTAGAACCACGGAATTCGGAAATGCCTAACACCTTCTTCCGGATTAACAGAATTCCTTACTCAGGATTTCTGGTTCGCAGAATAATAAACAGAGTCATATTCTCCTCGATTCAGGGATTAAAATTGGTGACTTGGGACGCCTTAAAATTCCCAGGTGGCGACTCTGAAATAATTAAATAAATCCCGTTTCGACTGTCCTTCAATTGGAGAAAACTCCCCACGCACCCACGCGGGCGCGGTAAAAAGGAGGTGCGACACCAGTAACCTCCCGAAGATAGGTATGGACATCATCATACTGATCCACAGGACTCTACTAGACACTTGCTCATGACTCGTAGAACCTACGAACTTAGTGCTCTAATACCACCTTGTCACGACCCAAAAATCACAAGTCATGATGGCACCTAACTCAACCCGCTAGGTAAGCCAACTAACAGAAAATACCACCCAACAGAGATTTTAAGAGGATAGAAAATAGATAACGGAACATTTACAAATTTACCAAGATCAGGTAGTACGAATCACGAGCTTCTAAGATTTGGAACTTCAAAACTGATACAAATGAATACACGTTCTATTTGAAGATTACATAACCAGATTAGCAATAATCTAAACTACCAAGGACAAGTGGCAGCTATATCCAAATGCACGAACATCTTCTGAATAAGCACCCGACGTCACCAACAACTCCGCTCCAAAATCTGCACGAGACGTGCAGAAGTACAGTATCAGTACAATTGACCCCATGTACTAGTAAGTATTTTGTCTAACCTCATCGAAGTAGTGACGAGACTTTTAGTTAAAAAGATGCTTATTTAAATAACTTGTACATTAGATAAATAGTAAAGCAGTTCAAAGTATAACCGATAAACGTATCAAATACAATCCCACGAGTCAGATAATGAATACAGTAAGAACCACAATAGAATATTTACAATCTTTCCTGGTATGAGCCATATGTCAAAAATGTCAAAATATCAAATCCCATGGCACGGTAACACCCTTCGTGCTTTTATCTCATCATCACCATGTATAAATTAAATTATGTAACAATTTAATTAGCACGGCAACACCCTTCATGCGTTCAACTCATTTTTCCCAACTGATCGTATAACAGAACCAACCATATCACAAGAACACAATAATAGGAACTTCTAAGTAGGAAATACACAAGTAAAAACCGTGGACAAGGTTACACATGTGGGTCACAGTAAAGGACTAAGCGGAAAGCACGTGAGTAACCACAACAATTGGAAAACGGGAAATATCAACTTCAATTAACTAGCATGTTGGAGGCCTAAGTACAAATATAACAATTAAGAGTAAAACACATGTTTTTTACAAATTAACAAGTAAGGGCATAAATAGGTAGCATAGTGGAAGGCTTATACTGAAGTGCAACAGAATAGATACAACATATAATATAAACGCAGAAATAGACATGGTAATTGTAAATTAAGCAAGTAAAATACATGGACAATGCAACAACGATCGAGATAAAGGTCAAGTACAGGACAATAACAACAAGTCATCCCAAATATGTAAATATAACAAAAACAGCTCAAGGTAAGGGCACAACAGTATACACGGGAAACAGATATCACATCAAAATGCATATCCCTCATCATCACCTACACGGAAACACCCTTCTTGCCATGACATCACCAACACATACAAACATAACAATACAAATGAAATGGCACGGCATTACCCTTCTTGCTTTTACTCTCAAATGATATGGCACGGTATCACCCTTCGTTCTTTTACTCTCAATAATATGGCACGACATCACCCTTCGTCCTTTTACTCTCAGTGATATGACACGTCATCACTCTTCGTGGTTTACACTCTCCCTCGCATGATAATGTATAAACAATGGCACGGCATCACCCTTCGTGCTTTACAATCTTTCTTACCAAGCATATGAGTATCAATGACAAATAAGGCAGGAAGCACAAATAACATCAAGGAGAGTTCTTAAACGGATATTCCAAAATCACAACTTTTCAAGTCAACAATAGTTCAACAACCCTCAAGAACCGTATTATTCAAATACTTCTACGAATCTCATAAATGATCCACAACACAAGTATAAAGCCTAGCATCTAAAGAAATTCGGTTGTAGTAATGTAGTAATGATTTCGCATAGAGATGATTGAATTAGACACATCAATATATTTTTGCAATTTCCATCAAGTTTGATCAAGTTATAACAAACTAAGTATTGATATCTATCATTTAATAATACGTTTTTAGTATCTAAGTGTCAAACAAGGCATTAAGCAGAATGTCACAAAATTATACAAACACATATATAAAATAATCCACCCCCTGAGCATGATTAACCCTGGCATATAGATATACGCTCGTTGCCTCATATATGTATAACCCCCGCATGTAGCAGACAATGACAAATAGGAGAAAAAATTCCCTCAACAAAGCTAGTCAAAATACTTACCTCGATCCGGCTAACTAAACACTCAACTTATCTATTTCCTCTACAAATTCTCCTCTGCTCGACTCAATCTAGCCAATAACGACTTGAATACACCACACAATGCAAGAGAAAACAATTTCAATTAATAAAGCCATGATTTTTATTCAATTTTTAAAAAGTCAAAACCCGGGTCCAAAGGTAGGTCTCGACTACCCATAGCCCCAATGTCCAAATATGTATTTTGTTTTCAAATCTGAGTCTTATTCAACTCCCAAATCTCAAATTTTTATTTTTCAAAACTTTGACACAATCCCCAAATTTTTCCATAGTTTTCCCATGAATTTGATGTTAAATCTTGTATAAAATAATGAAATATAGTTGGAAATTATTTAAAGATACTTACCCAATGATTTGGCATAAAAATCCCCTCTAAATATTGCCTCACCTCGAAGTTAGGATTTAAAAATATGAAAAAATGAAGCAAAAACTCGGAATTCTCAGCACTTAAAAGGATGCAGATGTCGCATTTGTGAACAAAACTTCGCATTTCCCAATGAACAGTGTTTCTGCAATTGTCATAAATGGTTGGCAATTGTGTATGAACCGTGTTTTCGCAATTACCATTAAAGGTTCGCAATTGCGAATGAACAGTGTCGCACCAGAAACCAGCAAAACCCAAACTTTTCCGAAATGATCCGACACCACCCCGAAACTAATCCGGAACCTCCCGGACACAAACTATATATGAATTTCAATTATAAAACATGCTACGAACCTGCTCGCGCACTCAAAACACTAAAAAGAGGTCGTCTTAACCCGATATTGACCGTGGTCAAACTCCCAAGTTTCTTAACTTTACTAGTCTCTCAACCAATGATCAAAAAATACACCCAAGTCCATCGGGACTCCAAACCAAAAGTGCACATCAGTCTAAAATTATCATACTAACTAGCTCGAGCAATCAAATAGCTAAAATAACAGCTAGAACTACGAATTGGACACCAAATCAAATGAAATTTTTAAAAAAGCTTTAAAATCTCTATTTTTACCACCGGACGTCCGAATCATGTCAAACCAACTCTGTTTCCCACCAAATTTTATAGATAAGTCAAAAATATTATATTGGACCTGTATCAGGCTCCGTAACCAAAATACGAGCCCGATATCAACAATGCCAAATATTCAATCAATTTGTAAAACATTAGATTTTTTAGACTTTTAATTTTCAATAAAAAATCATAACTCAAGCTAGAGATCTCAGAATTCGATTCCGGGCATACGCCCAGATCCCATATTTCAATACGGACCCATCGGGACCGTCAAAATACGGGTCCGGGTCAATTTATTTAAAATATTAATTGAAATCAACTAAAATTAACTTTTTAGGCAAAATTCTTGTTTTTATCAGTTTTTTTCATATAAGCCTCCCGGGTCAATACCGGGACTGCGCGCGCAAATAAAGGAAGGATAGAATGAGGCTCTAAAGGCTTCTAAATACAGAGTTTGGCTCTAAATTACCGAGCGAAGTGTCGGGTCATTACATCATGCTTTCGATTTTTCACTTGTATCTCTTGAGTATCACCATTTACTTCTTAATTAGCAAAGGACCAGGTTTATTGTCACCAGTCATATCAGTGTCAACCTGTTCAATTTTCCCTACCTGTTGTATGTCATGCTCAGCTTCCAAAGAATCGGATTCTCATGTTGTCTCTCCCTGTATAACAATGTTCTCTGGAATACCCTGATTTGGTCCCTCAACATACACCTATGCGACTCTAATGTCAACATAATTATTATTATCCTGCAAACCTTTCTTAGCAAAGTGATCAATTTCGTAAAAAATAACATGTACACTTTCTTCAACACACAAGGTTTTTTTGTTATATGCTTTATAAGGCTTACTATATGAACAATAACCAAGGAAGACAGTCTCATCACTTTTGCATCAAACTTTCCTAGAGCATCTTTGTCATCATTATGCATAGGACACTTACTATCAAATACTCTTGGATGAGTTATATTAGGTTTACAACACTTAAGTAATTCAAAAGGGATCTTCTCAAGTAAAGGTCTAATCATGAACCTATTAACTATGTAAAAATAGTGTTTACAACATCAACCTACAAGGTTTTAGGTACATTAGTAATTAATATAGTTCTTGTCATATCCTCTAAAATATAATTTTTTTTAATATAACACCATTCTGTTGGGAGATCCTAAATGCAGAGAAATTATGATTATTGTCATGACTCACATAATATTCAAGAAATCTAGCATTCTTAAATTGAGTACCATGATCAGACCTAGTACTAGCTAGTTGACTATCATTTTCTTTGCAGTTGATTAAAAAATGCAACAATAGACCACATGATTTATCTTTAGATACAAGAAACAAGGTCTTTGTTAACCTAGAATGGTCATCAACACACCTACCTCTTTCCATCTCTATTTTAAATCCTCGTGGAATCTTATAAATTCATGCGCAGTAGTTCCAAGGAATGTAACGTATTTATCACTTTTTTTAATTTAAAGGAGGACTAGACATATTTACCTTTTTACAATCATCACACAATTTCTCTTTGTTGAACCTGAAATTGGGCAGACCGACAATCAGACCCTTTAAGATCAATTTATTCAGCAGTAAAAAAAACTTGTATATTCTAGCATTTTGCACCAAACAAATAAATCATTGCTAAATGCAATAAAACATGCTAGTTCATTGTCAAGAGAAAATATAATATTAGATTTATAAATACTTTTGTACCTTTTTTCACGAAGAATCAAGTTTTCAGAATGTAGGTTAATCACAATACACACGACAGAAGTAAACAGAATCTTTAACAAATTATCACACATTTGAGACACATTTAACAAATTATATTTCAAACCTTTAACATAATATATATATTTTTAATCGCATGGGAGTTATACATACCAATATTACCTATACTAATGATATCTCTTTTCTTACCATTACGAATTCACACGTTCTCCTTGGTAGGATGTCAGTGAGAATTTTTTTTTCTTTTCCCATCATGTGTTGAGAGAAAGTACATACCACGGACCATATATTGTTACTTCACCTAACCTTAGCGGGTAAAATAATTTAGGGGTTAGTATTAGGATCCTCGACTAGCTTGAGTCCCATTTTTTTTTTTTTTGAGTAAAAGGATGAATAAGTTTTTTAGCCCATCCTGAAAGTCTTGCATTTTTCAATGAAGAGCCAAGTTTAACAGTTTTTTTCTCAAAATATACAATATTTTTCGGAATTACTTTGAACTTTGCAGTGCATGAAATTTTGAAGTGTCCATTATTATCACAATATGTGTACAAGCAATTTTCAAGAACATAGACATAATTACTTTTTGGATTATACAGGATCTTGACCTTTTTATGCCATAGTCCTTTTATATTGCTATGATGGTTTTCATGCAAGGTAGTTAGCATCCCTGAGGACCTGCTCTATTTAATAATTCTTTCCAGTTCTTACTTAGTCTTGTTTAAATTCTCTTGCAGCAACCTATTTTTCTCATATTAAATAGAGAGATCATTATTGACCTTTTTCAATTTGTTCTCTAAATTTCCATGAATCTAACCAGCTTGACTTTTTTCCATAGTAGGCGCATCAAGAAGCATTTTATTCTCAACCTCTAAAATTGACTTTTTATTATCTAGAGTGATAACCTGGACTTTTAGATTATTTTATGGTGCTTTCCAAGTTTTCCTTAGTTATATCTTAGTCTTTGCTATCAAATTTAAGTGAGGTATATTTATTTATAAGTTGTTCATTTTTAGCACAAAGACTATGATGTAGATAAATTAATACATGAGATAACAAAGAATATTTTTCTAGATTAAGTATGAATCTTTTTTTAAATGTCATAAACATTTATCTCAGTTTAGTCATCCTCTAGATCTGAATCATAGTTGTCCATCAAGGCAATAATATCTTCATTGCTTGAGTCAAATTCATCCTTTCTCATCAAGGACTGATATTCCTCACCATTATTATCATCAGAATCTTCCTTAGAGGGACTTTTCATAGAAGCCAGAGCACTTTCACGATCTTATCAGTTATATCTTCTTTATAAACTTGTTTCTAGGAATTTCGTTCCTTTTTTTGCTCTTTTACATTATCAAGATTATTTTTCTTCCACTCAATCTTCCACTTTGAGCAATTTCGGTGAAGTGATCGCTACTGCCACACTTGTAGCACTCACTATGGTTGCTCTTTTTTGGAATCTTATCTTTAGAACTGCTACCCTTATGTGAATTCATCTTTTGGAACCTATATATAGTAGTGTCATATCATCATAATTAGTTTCTAGCTTTTTAGTGGTCTTGAGAACCAGGTTCTTACCATTGCGAGGCTACATCTAGTAATCTTAATACTTCTTTCGTTCATAGGTCTTCAAGTTTCTAATAACATTGTAAATAATCATTATCTCAAGGTTCTTTGCTTCAATGATAATGTTAACCTTGCTTTCCCAGGAGGCTAGCAGTATACTTAGAATCTTCCTTGCGATTTATTTGTAAGGATAATTTCTCCAAGAGAAATTTAACTAGTTAGCAATCATAGTGAATCTAGTATGTATCTCTTGAATAGTTTTTCTCTCCTTCATCTTGAAAAGTTCATACTGCATTATGATATCAATTTTAGGCTGTTTGAACTTGCTCTTACCTTTATGATCATTTTGTAAAGCATCCTAGAATTAGTGCAAGCAGAGATTCGATTGTACTAGTCTACTATAATGATATAGATTGAGATCTTATTAACTTTGGCATTCTTCTGGACAACCATGTCATATTTATTATTATATTGCTCCCTAGTTTTTGGACCGGTAATTATCACCTTGTCATCTTTCGTCGTGGGAACCCTAGGACCTTTATGAACAATGTTATAGAGTTCTAAATAATTTTCTTCTAAAAAATCACACATTTATTCTATTCACAATCTGTAGTATTTTTTGTTGAACGATGTTGGCCTTGTAGTTGATTGTTCTTCTTGAGTGTCTTGAGGTGCAACCATCTCAGATCTTTCAAGGTTAAGCCTTACTTTGAAAGAACTTGTTTTGATACTAATTGTTATTTTAGGATGCACCAAGATTGTCATGACCCCCAAATTCACAAGTCGTAATGACACCTAACCCAACTCCCTGGATAAACGAACAATCACGTGATACCATTGAAAATGAAATAACATGGTCTAATAACCCAACAACGGAAGAATATCGTAAAAACATCTAAGAATAAAGCCACAATGCTACTACAAGAACCCCAAAATGTAGTGTCAATGAGCACATGAGCACTACTGAATAATAAGGTATAAACAAAATCCTCTTATACAACTGTTTGAATGTAAGAACAATAAAGATAAAGATAATAGAAAGAGGACTTCAAAGACTGCAGACGAAATGGCAGCTACCTCGTAGTCTCTCCAAAGCTGGCAATGACTCAAGCTTGAAAATCACCTCGATCGGATCTACCTGGATCTGTACACGTAGTGTAGAGTGTATTATAAGTACAATCGACCCAATATACTCAATAAGTTACAACACTAAATTTGGGTTGAAAGTAGTGACGAGCTTATAACAACAATCCAATACCAATACCAATAACCGATAACAGTTCAGAATGTAAAGGATAAATCATATAAACAATATCTAAATATTATCAAGTTTAGCTTGTCCACATTTCAGTAATTTAGGCATGCTTTCAAGTATAATAGTTAAAGCCCAACATAGATAGCCGGTAAATAATTAGGTAGCATGAAGTAAATCCATCTCTATACCTACATGCCAGGTATACAAGTAAATCGACAGCATTGCAGTGGATCCATCAGGAATATTTACACTTATCATTATGCAGGTTTCTGGCATAACTGCCCATCATCAAGCACATTTATAAAATATTGTGCTTGCGCCCACTGCTGGCATGTCAAATTTCAGAGGGGTGAATCCTGCCCAAGCGCTAATCATAATCATTTAGTCCAATAGTGAGGCTTGATGCACGCATAGCCCTAAAACAATAACACTTACCCAAATATGGGCCTAACATACGCGTCACCTCAAAATCAGTACTGATAGATCTTAAATACTCTTGCCTTATGTTTTGATGATCTAACAAACTTACTATTAAGAACCAGATAGGGAACCTGACCTACTTGGATTGCTGCATCACTTTAAATGGATTCCAGCTAAAGGCAAACTAATATAGCTTCAGGAGCTAGGAACCAACACAAGGACCTGATGCTCTTGTGGTTTCCTCATAATAGTACAAAGTCATTTGGACACAGCTGGAAATGAAGTGACTGACAGCACTGTTTCTGTTGCACTGCACTACACTGTCAGCCCACTCATTCTCTAACCAAACAAAGTACTCACATCATTTCAAGTGATGTGATCAAGATGTACCCAATGAGCTTCATACAAAAGACATCACTGGAAGGGTTCTGTTTCTCATTCAATCCTCTTGCAAAAACAGAAAAGTCAATCCTCACAAGCTTGAAGAACAAGGTTGAATGCTACTACGGATCAGTTCCTAAAAAATAGATCGTTGTTGTCTTAGTTGACTTGTAACCTTGTTATTGCACTTACTATATCTCCTAAAACGCTTTTTCAGAAGTATTTCGATTAGGAATCTAGTAAATTTGTAAACTCATTGAGTTTATGTTGTCACTAGATTTAATCATAAGGAAAAGTTTTTGTAATCTTAGAGTTACAAAGTGGCTTGTGGTGATAGCATCACAAGTTAGAAAAAGCTTTTGTAACTAGGATAGTCACAAAGTGGCTTGTGGTAAAGGTACCACAAGTTAGTTGAGTAAATCCTTTGTAATAGGAATTATTGTAAAGTGGCTTGTAATAGGTAGATTACAAGTTAGTGAAGTTAAAAGCCTACAGGTATAGGTCGTGGTTTTTTGATCCCATTGTCTGGGATTTTTCCACGTAAAAATTCTCTGCCTCATTTACTTACTGTTTTATTAAGTGCTCTCCGTAGAATCTAGTAGAGGACCAGGTACTCTACGATTTGGTGGTCCCATACAAACTAACAATTAGTATCAGAGCAGGTTCCTCCTATTAGGCTAACACCTAGGAAGGATCCTCATGGCGGCTCCATTAAATTTTGAAGAAGATCAATCCATATACCACCCTCCCAAGTTTGATGAAAAATGCTATTGGTGGTGGAAAGCTATAATGCACGATTTCATCATGGCTGAGGATTGTGAGCTATGGGATATCATTTGCGATGGTCCTTTTGTTCCAGTCAAGCTACTAGATGAATTTCCATTTTCAATGGAAAAAAACCAGCAAAGAATACATTGAAGTAGATAAGAAAGCGGTGGAGAAGAGTTTTTGTGCCAAGAAAATTATAGTATATGGATTGGGACCTAAAGAGTACAACAGAATCTCTACCTGCGACACTGCAAAGGAAATATGAGAGGCTTTGCAAATAGCTCATGAGGGAACTATACAAGTAAAACAATATAAACCTAATACTGGTGATAGTTCCATGATGGCAGTTGAAGGCTAGGAGATTGGATATGACTCAACGTTTGCTTTGATGACTCAATTAGATGATGATGAAGACAATGACAACGAAGAGGTAACCTTCAGGGATGTCCAGAGAAATCTGAAATCCTATTCTCCAAAAAAAATCATGTGTTTAGCTGATGTTTTAATTACTGCCTTTTGTAGTCTTGTGGAGGATAGGGATTCCTTGATCTTAGAACTAGAAGAATTTGAACATACTAGAGAAGACTTAGTGTTTGCAGTTACTGATCAAAAGAAAACTATTGAAATTCTTAGAAAAGAAAAGAGTGGTCTATTGGTAGAAACTGCAGACCAAAGGGAAATAATAGTAAAGTCATGGACTAAGTCAAAACCTGAAAGCTTTGAAAGAGGAAAGGAGATAGTTAGTGAGGAATACCTTAGGCTTGAAGATGAGGTGAAAGCTATGAGATGTAGGATGTATACTGAAATTGAGAAAAACGAGCTCCTCCAAGCCAATCTAGAAGAAGTAATGAATGATCTTGAAAGATCTCTAAAGTGGACCTGGTCCTCAGAAGCTACCACTGCCTTACTTACTAATGATAGTGAATAAAGGCAGGGAGTAGGGTTCCAAAGGGAGAAAACTCCTCACAGCCCTCACAGTAAAAGCGTCACTATATCTGATAACTGGTCTCGTACCCAATGTGGGAACACTGCTTCAAGGAAGGTGTCCAGGCTAAGAATCAATCAGTTTAGAAAGACAAAGTGGCTGTTGAAACCATGAACACAAAAGAGGGACCAGGTTCCACTCACAAAAAAATGCACATTACCTGCATGGACTAAGAGAGCTCTTATTTATCCTCTTTCTTACTACAAGGGACCCAAATTTGTTTGGGTTCCTAAAACTAACTCCTAATCTCTTATGCAGGGAACAGTAAAAGGAAGCGGTCAACAATGGTTCATGGATAGTGGATGTTCGAAACACATGACTGGGAACACCACATACTTTTTTTCACTAAAAGCCCTGCAAGGAGGGAGTGTATCCTTTGGCAACAGTAAAAAGGGGTACATTCTTGGAGTTGGAAAAGTTGGAAAGTCACTCACACATTCTATTGAAAATGTGTACTATATCAATGGACTTAAGTACAATCTCCTGAGTATTTCTCAAATTTGTGATAAAGGAAACAAGGTGGAATTCTTGTCCAAATTATGTACAGTCACTGACCTTGTGACCGGTGAAATAGTTCTGGTGGACAAAGATACAAGAACATCTATGTTGCTGATTTTGAATCTTTACAGAGTGGTGATCTGAGTTGTCTGAAGGCGGTTGACGATGATGTTGAACTATGGCACAGAAGACTGGGCCATGCAAGCTTTTCTCTTCTGAACAAACTAATTCAGAAGGACCTGGTCCATGGTCTGCCTATATCACAATTCAAGATTCAAAAAGTCTGTGATGTTTGTGCTAGAGGAAAACATGTAAAGTCCTCCTTTAAGTCAAAAAGAGATGTGAGCACCTCAAAGCCGTTTGAGCTCCTGCATATGGATCTGTGTGGACCTATGAGGGTGCAAAGCGGAGGAGGAAAGAGATACATTTTTGTAATCGTGGATGACTACTCCAGATTTACATGGACTCTGTTTCTCAGAACAATAAATGAAACTATTTAAGTATTTGTGGCCTTTGTGAAGAAAATCCAGGTGAAGATAGAGTCTAGAGTTGTATGCATTAGATCAGATCATGGGACAGAATTTGACAATGTCAAATTTGATGAATTTTGCAATGAAAATGGCATCACTCACAACTTCTCAGCTCCCAGAACTCCCCAACAAAATGGAGTAGTAGAAAGGAAGAACAGAACTCTGGAAAAAATGGCAAGAATAATGTTGATTGACAGTGGACTTGCAAAAAACCTCTGGGCTGAAGTTGTCAACACTACCTGCTACTTAGTGAGCAAGTACATTATCAGATCACTTCTAAACAAGACCCCGTATGAATTGTTGAATGGAAGAAAACCCAAGATGACTCACCTAAGAATATTTGGATGCAAATTTTATGTTCTCAACAATGGAAAGGATCAACTTGGTAAGTTCGATGCCTAAAGTGATGAAGGAATATTTCTTGGCTACTCTTCTCAAAGCAAGGCCTACAAGATATATAACGAGTAGACTCAATGTGTTGAAGAAAGTGTCCATGTTATTTTTGATGAATCTCATCCACCATTTGAGAAGAGTGCTGAGGAAGATCAAGATGGAGAACCCTTAGTTGTTCCCGGTGAAGTCATTAACATGACAAATGGAAAAGCAGATATGATGAGTCAAGTGAAGGAGCCAAAATGAAGACAATGTTGCCTCATCATCAACAGAACCAAGCACTTCAATTACAATCACTGAAGCTGAAGAAAGAGTAGTTGATGTAGTTCAGGGAACTCCACTAGCACCTGAGAGAATGATAGAGGAAAATCGGCCAAACATACCTTCCTCCTCTTAAAATGAACCTTAGACGTCCAACTGGAGACATCAAAGCTCTCACCCTATAGACAACATAATCACTCCTCTAGATTCCGGAGTTCAAACCAGGTCAAGATCCAGAAATTCACTTGCCTTCTCAGCCTTTCTCTCCCAAATAGAACCTAAAAACATCAAGCAAGCCTTGAAAGATGTAGATTGGATTACAGCCATACAATACGAGCTGCATCAGTTTGAGAGAAATAGTGTGTGGCACCTGGTACCTAGACCCCCAGATAGAACCATCATAGGAACCAGGTGGGTATTTAGAAACAAGCTCGATGAACATGGAATTACCACAAGGAACAAGGCCAAGCTAGTAATCCAAGGCTACAATCAGGAGGAAGGGATTGACTATGATGGAACGTTTGCTCCAGTGGCTCGCATGGAAGCTATCAAAATTCTAATCGCTTTTGCATCTCATATGGAATTGACCTTGTTCCAAATGGATTTCAAAAGTGCATTTTTGAATGGACTCCTTAAGGAAGAAGTCTATGTAAAGCAACCCCCAGGGTTTGAATGTCATGAGCACCATATATATGTGTTCAAACTAGACAAAGCTCTGTACGGGCTAAAGCAGGCTCCTTGAGCTTGGTATGAAAGATTGTCAAAATTCCTCTTAGAAAATGGTTTTAAGAGAGGGAAAATTGACAATACTCTCTTTTTAAAGAAATGAGGAAGGAACCTGCTCATTGTTCAGGTTTATGTTGATGATATCATTTTTGGAGCAACAACTGACTCTCTGTGTGAGAATTTGCAAAACTTATAGGAAGTGAATTTGAAATGAGCATGATGGGGGAATTAAACTTCTTCCTGGGTCTTCAAGTAAAACACTCCCCAAAGGGTACTTCCATTTGTCAGCAAAA
This sequence comes from Nicotiana tabacum, assembly GCF_000715075.1. Classification (NCBI taxonomy): domain Eukaryota; kingdom Viridiplantae; phylum Streptophyta; class Magnoliopsida; order Solanales; family Solanaceae; genus Nicotiana; species Nicotiana tabacum. The sequence continues at coordinate 54,878,843 of NC_134086.1, forward strand.
ATACATCAGGGAACTCTTAAAGAGGTTTGACATGGAAGCATCAAAGGTGATAGACACTCCCATTGCAACTGCGACTCGACTGGACATGGATGAAACCGGATCTCCTGTGAATCAAACAATGTATAGAGGCATTATTGGGTCTCCCCTCTATCTCACTACTAGTCGAACTGATATTGTTTTTAGTGTGGGGCTGTGTGCAAGGTTTGAATCAAATCCTAAGGAATGTCACTTGAAGGCTGCCAAATGGATACTAAGATATCTCAAGGGAACACAGGATCTGGTGTTGTACTATTTATCAAGTGACAATTTTAATGTAATTGGGTATGCTGATGCAGATTATGCAGGTTATCTTATGGACAGAAAAAGCACTTCTGGAATGACTCACTTCTTAGGTTCATGTCTTATCTCTTGGGGAATAAGGAAGTAGAATTCAGTGGCTTTGTCAATAGCTGAAGCTGAATATGTAGTTGCAGCATCTTGCTGGGCTCAACTTCTATAAATTAAGCAGCAACTGGAGGATTTTGGGGTACTCACTGAAAGTGTGCCCCTCCTATGTGACAACACCAGTACACTCAACATGGCCAAGAATCCAGTTCAACATAAAAGGACCAAACATATTAATATGAGGCATCATTTTCTGAGAGATAATGTGGAGAAAGGGTTGATATGCATGAAGTTCTGTAGCACAAAAGATCAAATTGCAGACATTCTCACCAAGGCACTAAGTAGGGAACAGTTTGAAAGAAACAGAGTAAAGCTGGGACTATTGAGGCCAAATTAAGAACCCGATTCCTCTTTGGCTGGCTTGTATTCTTAAGAAATAATTGGTTCAAAGTGTTTTCTAGCCCTGTCTAACTCAATTCAATACTGTTGCAGGTAAACGTGAATGATGAGCATAGAAGCAATAGATGCAGTGCATGGCTGATAAAAGAGGATTAATTCTTTTTAAAAAAAGGGATGAAGAAAATGTTTTTTCAAGAACCAGGTTCTTGTACTAAAGGTTAGTAGTTCTGTGCATCCTTTTAATACACGTCTTAAAAAGGGTACAAAATACAACTGCCATATCATCAAATTTTCAGATCCTGCTGTCACGTCCCTTCAATTTAAACGTGTCATCTCCCTCTGAAACATTACAATTCTCCACGCCCAACCGCCGTTTTAGAACTGGTGCCTATTCCTTTTACTTCATAATTATCCTCTCCGTTTAAAAACCCTCTCCTCTGCTCATCTTAACCATAAGCCCTACTCTATATTCACCCAAAAGGGAAGGATCGTCACACTTCTTTTTCCAATAGCTGAGAAAACTTCTGATCTCTCTGCCTCTATTGTAACTACCTACGATCCATCTATGGAACCTCTCATTTTCCTTAAGCCTTCGTCACCCTCTATCACTCTACTGTTGCAGTCACACCTTCCCCGGTCTTCAAATATCTTCCCAACTCAGAAACCTTTGAAATTGCTATTCCATTCTCCCCATCGTCTGTTGTTCCCACCAGTCAAACCCTAAGTGGAGAACAAGGTCAAAATACTGAGTTCACAGAAGGTTTTGCCATCGTTGTGGAAGCACTGGTTGAAGAAAAGAAAGATGTTGTAACTATGTTTGTGGTATTCGCAGATGGGGTACTGCATGAAATTACTTCCCAGAAAAATGAGTCACACAGTGTGGAGGAAGAAGGGGCCATTATGGCTGTTAAGGGGATGTAGTAGCAGATACTACTAGGGGATCACATGAGGAACCTGATCCCTCTATGGAGGACCCAGATTAGGGCTCTCATCCCCAAGACAGTGTTGTTCCTATGTTCGATGTTGTACCTCTAGAAATTCAAGTACCCGGAATGCGATCTAATGATGAAGAAGACCTGGACAACGTGGCCCTTGATGCGTTCATAAGTAAGCGAAGGGTTGTATCTACCCTGAGTCTGAAATCAAACGACCCACTACCAGGCTTCAAATCAAAGAGGCTTACGACTTTGCTCTTCAAAAGAGCAAGAAGAGTAGTAAGAAGAAAAGAAAAAAGTTGGTGAAGGATGGCGTACCTATAAGTAATGAGGCTATCCCTATAGTCGAGGTGGAAGAAGGAACTCAAGAGGAATCTGGTTCACTTGTTAGGCGGTCTTCAAAAAAGGCCAAACCTGTTTCAATGGAGAAAAGGTCAACATCTAAGTCCAAGATAAAGGAGGCAGTGAGTGATGAGGATATACTTGTCAAGTCAAAGGGAAAAGGCAAAGTCAGTGGAGAAAATCTTAGGAAACGCAAGTCTGAAACTGTTGAACCCAATTCTGGGAAGAAAGTGAAAAGTGAGGTCTGCCTTGGCTCTGAGCGTCTGAGGCATCAAAAGGTTTTTCTAGGTCGTACGTTTGACCCAAAAATCTCTGAGATGGCCGAAATGCGCAAAATTCTGGAAATGGTCGAGTTTCAACAATGGGCGCATCTTTTTCACATTGATGCACCTAAAGTGTATGAGGAGGAGGTACAAAGTTTCTTCGCTAGTCTCTTTCCAGTTGATACTGACCATGTCTATGCTTTGGTCAATAGGGTAGACATTGTCTTTGATGTGGAATTGCTTGGAGAGATTTTGAAAGTTCCTACAGTTGGGGTGTCGAGTGTATGAGATGTTTGTCAGTATAACTTCAGAAATGCAGTGGTGAAAGATAATGCTAATTAGAAAGGGGACCAGATCCATAAGAAAGAACTACTTCCTTTCTACCAGCTGCTGTTTGAGTTGGTTAACAAAGTCCTTTTGCCTCAAGCAGAAAGGAGGTATGTGACTTCAAAATCTGACCTATTCCTAATTGAGCAACTGGATGGTTTCAACCCAGTGAGTCTGCCTGCCATAATGATTGAACACATGCAGAAGGTTGCCAACTTCAAGGACGGTAATCATGGGCTTCCCTATGGATTCTTGCTTACTCCGGTGTTAAAATTATTTAAGGTTCCACTGGAAACAGGTAAAGTCGGGACCCGCAAGCAGATATTCTCACATACAACCTTGGAAGAGTGCGAGTGTATTGATATTTATGGGGGGGGGTAGGAAGTACATCAACTATTTTTCAGCTCATCAATGCCCAGAACAGTGCAGCTGAGGAAATGCGTCGATTGAAGGCCAGGAATGCTATCCTGGAAGGTCAGCAAGCTTGAGCGGTTCCCATGTCGAATGATGAAGTAGTTTGTATAATCTAGGAAAATGCTGATCTCAGGGCACAAGTTGAGAACCTGAAGGCTGAACTGATCAACGAGCAAAAGTCGGGAAACAACCGAATAGACCTTGTTCTCCAGACACTTGCCGCCACGTCCAAGCCTTGTTCTCCTAGTGCCCCCTAAGAACCCCTTCAATGACTAGTTTTCTGGATATGTTTCCTTTTTTTTGTTTCTTTGATGATGTTTGGTGGATGTTTTTTGTGTTATTTTTATGGTTGGGATGTACTACTACTGTTCCTGTGAACAAGTCCAATGTTGTCTCTTCCTTTTTCAAAAGGCAGGGGCATATTAAATCATTATTAATATGAATCCTTTTTATTATGTCTAGTGCCTTCTCTCTGTGTTCTATTCTCTATCATGATTGTGTGCACATATGTGACATGAGTTAGCTTAGCTGGACTTCTTTGTGTAGTTGTTCTTTTAATGATGCCAAAAGGGGGAAAAAGAGTAATATAGGACTCAGGGGGAACACATTGGGGAACTGGTTCTTATGCTCTATTACTTTCTGAAAAAGTAATATAAGGCTATGCTCTATTACTTTCTGAAAAAGTAATATAAGGCATAGTCTCAAGGGGAACTTTTTTTTTAAACTAGTTTTTACTGCCCCAATTCCTACTTATGATTGTTTAAGTTTGTCATCATCAAAAAGGGAAAAATTGATAGATCTTAAATACTCTAGCTTTATGTTTTGATGATCTAACAAACTTACTATTAAGAACCAGATAGGGAACCGGACCTACTTGGATTGCTGCATCACTTTAAATGGCTTCCAGCTAAAGGTGAACTGCTACAACTTCAGGAGCTAGGAACCAACACAAGGACCTGATGCTCTTGTGGTTTCCTCATAATAGTACAAAGTCATTTGGACACAGCTGGAAATGAAGTGACTGACGACACTATTTCTGTCGCACTGCACTACACTGCCAGCCCACTCATTCTCTAACCAAACAAAGTACTCACATTATTTCAAGTGATGTGATCAAGATGTAGCCAATGAGCTTCATACAAAAGATATCACTGGAAGGGTTCTATTTCTTATTCAAGCCTCTTGCATAAATAGAAAAATCAATCCTCACAAGCTTGAAGAACAAGGTTGAATGCTACTACGGACCAGTTCCTAAACGATAGATCATTGTTGTCCTAGTTGAGTTGTAACCTTGTTATTGCACTTACTGTATCTCCTAAACCACTTATTCAGAAGCATTTCTATTAGGAATCCTCTTGTAAATTCATAAAATCATTGAGTTTATGTTGTGACTAGATTTAGTCATAAGGAAAAGTCTTTGTAATCGTAGAAATAGAAAGTGACTTGTGGTGATAGCATCACAAGTTAGAAAAAGCCTTTGTAACTAGGATAGTCACAAAGTGGCTTGTGGTAAAGGTACCACAAGTTAGTTGAGTAAATCCTTTGTAATAGGAATTATTGTAAAGTGGCTTGTAATAGGTAGATTACAAGTTAGTGAAGTTAAAAGCCTACAGGTATAGGTCGTGGTTTTTTGATCCCCTTGTGTGGGATTTTTCCACGTAAAAATCCTCTGCCTCATTTACTTACTATTTTATTAAGTGCTCTCCGTAGAATCTTGTAGAGGACCAGGTACTCTACGATTTGGTGGACTCATACAAACTAACAAGTACTATTACCGGCTCTAAGTCCCAAACTTAGTCATTAACTGTTCAAGTCTCAGATAAACACATTTTAAATACTCGGTTTAACAAAATTACCATATTAAGAGGTATCAACAGCATGTGAGGAATCAAATAAGAAGTAATGAGATAGAGATATTATTTACGGATTTAGTATCATGACTAAGAACATGTGTGCAAATAATATACATAACTCAGAGATAATAAGAATACTCCGATCAAGTCTTAAACATTTAGCATATATCCTAGACATGATGCCTAACATGATTCACAACTCAAATAATCAATCAAGTAGAGAAAACGCGGGGATAATATGATACGATAGCAAAACAAATCCGCTAATAGCCTATAGGCCTTCCCAAACCATAAACAAACTGGTGCATGCAGACACGCCCATCACCAACAGCGTACGTCACCCCAAGATCTTTTATATAACATAGTCCTAAGGGTTAAATACCCTCAAATCCAAGTTTAGATGTGTTACTTACCTCAAAGCACGCAACTCAAAACTCCAACAAACCCTTGCCTCGCGAATCACTCTCCGAACGACTCAAATCTAGTCACAAACAACTTAATATAATAAATACAAGCTATAGGAATCGATTCCATATGATAAAGCTAAGATCTTTAACCAAAATCAAAAGTCAACCCAAAAATTTAATCGCAAAACCGCACCTCGGAACCCGACAAAATTCACAAAATTCAAACACCCATTTAATAATAACTCCAACCATACCAAAATCATCCTATTCCAATTACAAATCGACTCTCAAATCCTCAAATCTTACTCTTTAATACATAGCTCAAAATTTCCCAAATTTTACCTCAAACACATATAATCTAGGTGTAAAATCAATGAACATTCAATATTTATGGATAAAAGTGATTAAAAATCATTTACCTCTTCAATTATATTGAAATCCCTCTAAAACATCGCCCATAGTCGAGCTCCACAAGTCTAAAATGAGAAAAATACCAAACCTTCGACATTTATGTTCTATCCAGCAAAAATGCACCTGTGGTCCAATTCTTCGCTTCTGTGAAACCACTTCTGCAGTAAAATCTCCGCATCTACGGAACTCAGTGAAACTCCGCTTCACTGCATCTGCAGTCTAACGCCAGCACCTACAGGATTGCACATGCGGAAGTTCTTCGCATCTGTGGCTCCTACACACCCAGTCCTCTTCCTCTTCTTTAGGCCTTCCATTATATTTGCGGACGCGCTTCTGCTCACCAACGTCTGCTTTTGCAGAAACCTATGCCCATATCATCTTCCGCACCTATGGTCACAGGCACGTACCTGCGGCTTAGTAGGTGCGATTAATTCTCGCATCTGCGTATCTTCCCAGTTCCAACCCCAGAACTGCTTCTGTGCCCCTTGGCCGCTTCTGCAGTCTCGCATCTGCGCCTAAAATCAAGCATGTGCGGTCACACCAAAACAGAAGCTAACAGAAATTCCCTAGGTCTAAAACTCAATTCGATTTCAATCTGAAAAATACCCGAGGTCACTCGGACCCCATCCAAATATACCAACACATCCTAAAATATGATACAAACTTAATTGAAGCCTCAAATCACATCAAGCAATGCCAAATTCACTAATTGCACTCCAATTCAAGCCTATTGAAATTAATTAACTTCCAACTTTTAAAACCATTACCGAATCATATCAAACTAACTCCGATTTTTCTCAAATTTTGCATACAAGTCACAAATTATACCACGTACCAACTCCAACTCCAAGAATCAAAATCCGAGCCCGGTATCAACAAAGTCAACTCTCGATCAAACCTCTCAGCCTTCCAAACCTTCAACTTTCCAACTTTCGCCAATTAAAGTCAAAACGACGTACGAACCTCCAAATCAATATTTGGACATACTCATACGTCCAAAATCATCATATCAAGCTGTCAGAACCATCAAAACTCTATTTTGGAATGTCTACACCAAAGTCAAAGTCTGGTCAACTCTTTCAACTTAAGTTTCCAACTTTGGGAAATATCCCCGGAACAAAACCCAAAACTCCGGCAAGTTACATAACCACAAAATGAAATAGAGGAAGCGGTAAATGAGGGAACGAGGCTACAATACACTAAACGACTGACCGGGTCGTTACAAAGACACAAGAGGGGAGGGTGAGTTTTGTCACTCTCGCGCGTTAAAGAACCCAGTTCTTTAATATAATAATTCTAAACAAAAATTAAAAGTGAAATGTGACAATTAAATAACACAAAAACATGTGAAAAATCTTCTTGCTCAAGAAAATAAAAATCACGGCCCAAACTCGTAGGATTTGTCTTGAAACTTCACTAACTTCAAAGAGTGATTTTAGGTTATAACTCAATAACTAAAGAAATTATAAACTCTAGTACATCAACCCTATAATTAACTGAATTCTAGCTAATCTTTTTGTTAAGCTCGATAATCAAAGGGACCAACTCTTGTACCTTAACCCTTTTAAAGACTATAAACTTTAGTCTCAACAGCTAAACAAATTCTTCGGATTTGATAATTTAACAATATATTTTTAAAAAGCAAAATAGGTTACAATTAAAGAACAATGAATCACGACTCAACAACAACTAAATAACTTCGTCTTCAGGAACATGTTCTTTAGTTGTACCGCTTGGATCTTTGAAAGTGTCTTCTTACTATGATTGCTATTTGCCTTAAATAAATTCTGTGTTTGTGTAAAATACCGATAGTCTTCAATAGCAGCAATATGATACTTTTTATAGGAGTGAAGTTGACCGATCCTTTTCTAATTTAGCTCCAAGACCTAACATAATTTGGTCACGATCTCAATAAAAACAAATCCTAAAGGATTCTATTTTATTTCCAACAGCCCCTTCATGCGTTATTTTCATAATTGATGAATCTTTGTTGACCGCGAATTCTTCCAATCATTACCATACTCTTCCAACCCATGACATTAATCTTCAAGGAATCCGGCTTTCAACAAAAAAATATTTTTCAGCTCAAGCTAACTTGCGCTAGGAAACAACTTCCTATCAACGGACTTCAAGAGACTTGATTTTTTCACAAATGTTTGTTAGTCATTAAAATCAATATCGACTCAGCTCAGCAGTTTTAACTTTATAGTGTTTGTCCTGTCGTTTCTAAATCTCGCAAGGGTATTTTCAGATGGTGAATTTGTTCTCGTCTTATTTCACATGAAATGTTTCAACTTATTAGAAATTAACGTAACAATGCTTTGGGGAGGAAGCTAAGAATATCTATTTTTTCATTAGAGAAAGTGTATCTTGAAGCTGCGATTCCACCTTTCACCTAAGTAAATTCACTTACATTTTGGAACATCACCCTTTTCTTTAACTAGGCAGAAAAGAATTAATAGTATTTTTAAATATAATGCTGGACTATAATGATGCTTTGAGATGGGAATAGGTATCAGCATTAATGACAATTGACAAAGGTCAAGTGGTTATTTGTCAGCTAGAAGCGAAGGTGCTTGTGCGCTGATTCGTTGTGGGAGCAAAGGTTAATTTACCAAAAGGTAATATTGTAAAAGACCAAGAATAGGCTTACCCATCGTCAATTTCTCTTAAATATGTATTTTTCTAGTAGATTTAAGTTACAGCCTAATGATTCTTTTACATTATCAGGCAATATAATAAGTTATTTACTATTTATTAAAAACTAATTAATTCAAACAAAATTTTGCGATTACCTTTAAATGACATAATTGTAAATATTTTATAATGTAAGTGCACAAGAATCGACTGAACGAGCTCTGCAAATAAATGAAGAAAGATCAAAGAAGCCGAAACAGAAATCGGTTGAACAAATTATTTTGCAACCAAGAGCTTTCTTTGAAGGAGAAAAGATGAATGACGTGGCTCGCATCAAAGAGTCAGTAATTTTTAAAGTCACAAGATCGACTTGTAGATATCTTCGCCAAGTCAAGAAAAAATTGATGTCTCCCAAAACATCTCTTGGAGTAATTAATTTATCTACTTTAGAAGGGAGTGTTGATAAAAATAACTAGATTCATCTCAAGTACATGAATTACTTAGTTCATATATAAGAAAATTAATGAGGATGCATGTATGAATTTATTCATGAACTAAGGAAGATAAAAAGTCTAGGATCAATTAAGATACATGTACTAGATTAGGTACATGTTAGGAGAAAATGCATAGCTGTATATATCTATGTAGTCTAATCATTTTATTTTAGCAAGTTGAGTAAGTAGAGAAGAATCATTTTCTCACTTATAGAATTTTTGAGATTGAGAGTCATATCCTCCTTCCCAAAATTTCCTACAAGCTTATACTTTGTGTAAGTCTCCTGTTATTCTTCTTGAATCTTGAATTCTGCCAAAGAGAAAACTACTACTGCTAATTTGTCTGTTGAATCTGAGATCCTACTAATTTTAACAGAGGGTAGTTTTGTTTTTCGATAACGAAATAGCAACAGTGACTTTAGAAGTTCATTCAATGTGACAGCATTTCTGTGAATTTAATTTGTGTTTTTCGTCTTCAATTACAGTCAAATTTTCTTAGGGTATTGTTACAAAAGTTTGCACCTTGAAATGTTAGGCAGCTCAAACAACTCGAAAATCAATAAGGTAATACATAAACATTTCTTTTTGAGGGCTTAGAGCATAAAACCTTGTGTCATTTTATCTTTTAATTATCATCGGAACTTAATTAGGTAGTAGTACGTAAAATATGATACGAGGGGAGCCATATGCCATTGAAGAAGATAGCACTAGCATATGTAAATATGTTATTAAAGAATGGATTTAAATTTTCTGTTGTAAGTTCTATCTTTCATACTCTCAAATTAGTTTAATTTATTATGTAACATGTTAGTTATCATTTTTACCAGATTATCAATTAATGCTTATAATAGTTATTTGCTATAATTACTTTATAAATAATCTTGTCTAAATATTCATTAAATGACTTATATTGCAGCCCTCATGTTGTTCAGGCGCTTTGTTGCCATGTTTATACTTGTTAAATTTCCTAATGCAATTACATCATTTAAGTAAAAGTTACTGTATTCGTGCGAAACCACAATAATTTTGCTCTGCCTTTCGGTCATGAGCTAGCAAACCCTTGTGTCATCTATTATATCACACAAAAGGTAAGGCCAGTTTCCATTTTGACATTAAAGAAAACCAAATAGAACCCAACAGGAAACATATATCTGTGGTAAATCAAAATTCATAAAATAAAATATATGAAAAGAAGAGAAATATCATAATAAGAAGGTGATGAAATGTATGCAGAGAGGAAAGAATTTAGAGTGCATGCACGAACCATGAATCAACAATTTAGAAGCAAAAGAAGAGCAGCTCTTCTGCATGACAAAAAATAAGATATATAAGAAATTACTTGTCTTTTATTTTATCTCACGCTGGAATCGTAAATGTCCATAGGGTAATAAACGTGAGACCTATTATATTATGTTGTCTACATACATATATACACACAAGAATGTTAGTGTTTTTTGTGTCTACATATATTTTTGTGTCTCATATAGAATGAGATAACAAAGCTGTGTGTGAAAAATAATTAACAGTCACGGGAGAGCAGCAGATAGCATTTAATAAGAAAACTAGACTGATGGTTAGGTATAACCCACACTAGAACTATAGTCATTCTTTTCTTTTGCATTTATTCATGGTTTCAACTATGTGTATATAAAGAGTGAAACAACAAAGCTTTTGGAATGACATAAATTTCTAAAAACACAAACACTTGGCAATTTTGGTAAGAAAAACCAATATGTCTCATATAGCAGTAGAGAGAAACAGGAGAAGACAAATGAATGAACATCTCAAGGTTTTGCGTTCCTTAACCCCTTGTTTCTACATCAAAAGGGTAATTTATTTCATGTTTTTCCCTTTCTCTAAATCTTTGTTTTCATCTAGCTAGCCTTCGAAAAAAATATTATTCGTCACCTTTTCTTTTAATATTACTGCTTGTGATAATTCTTTTTTTTTTTTTACCGATCATCATCTATTTTCTTTTTATGCATTTCGCACTACTTTGGTTCTGTAGGGCGTGATTTATTGTAATTATTATCAGAAAATTATTTAGAGTCATTATTTTATTCTGCAGTGAATTCTCAAGGGCATAAGAAACAACATCTCGTTTCGAGTTTGCTCAATGAAAATTAATAAATTTTCAGTCGTCAATATGATCAATATTCTTCCCAAGCATAATCATGAAAACGATGCTCTATATTTATTTTCCTTTTTCCCTGTTTCTTTTTCGTGTTCTTGAATTCCATCTTATTGCTTCTATATATGCAATGCATAGCTCAATTCGAGTTTATATTGTGTACATTATCAGGTTAAGTTGACCTACAATAATAAGTAAATAGACATCAAGCATAATGGTTTAAAATTAATTATACGATCAATATATATAGCTAAAAACTAATTCTTTTAGTGAATAATCTAGGGAAGAAATTTGAAATATCAAAAATTGCCTTGTGATCCAGTTCCTTGAAATCTTAAGAGCCATTAGGCCTTAGGGTTTGATTCCTTTTCGTTCTTTTTAACTCCTTTTAGTGTTTGATATCTTTTATTCTTGTGTTTCCCCCCCTTGTTTTTCTTGTTCTAATCTTTATAGTCTTTTTCATGGTAATTAATGAAGGGGGATCAAGCATCAATAATAGCAGGAGTAATTGAATTCATCAAAGAATTACACCTAGTTCTACAATCTCTGGAGGCGAAAAAGCGACGAAAGAGTTTAAGCCCTAGCCCTGGTCCTAGTCCAAGGCCATTTTTGCAACTCAGTCCCACACCTGAAAGTCCATTTAGTCAAAATGATCCTAATAATAATAACTTATTCAAGGAACTTGGAGCATGTTGTAATTCTCCAGTGGCTGATGTTGAAGCAAAGATATCAGGATCCAATGTCATATTGAGAACCATTTCTAAGAGGATTCCAGGTCAAGTTGTGAAGATAATTAATGTGTTAGAGAAACTCTCCTTTGAGATTCTTCATCTCAACATCAGCAGCATGCAGGATACTGTTCTATACTCCTTTGTTATCAAGGTAGATTAATTCATTTATTTCGTGAGTTAATTCTTTGGAAACAACATTTATGTGGCAACTCCAATCTTTTTATTTCCACGCCATCGCATGTTAGAGAACGACATTGTTCCTCATGATCGGTTCTATAACGATTTCTAAAGGGATTTAAATGGTCCTGGGTTACTCCATCCATTGCCTTAAAGGTATTTGGTTGGATGATCAGATTCTTTTATATCCCAAACTTGTTGGCAGTCTCAATTCTTTGATACTCAGGACGATTTTGCAAGTTGGCTTGTATCAACGGCTTACATCTAGACCTTCATATGTTAATTGACTAATAGGGGGGAAGTTTGGAATAGAAAATAATTCGGATTCAACAAGAATTTGGATTTTATATGTTTGTGTTAGCAAAACTCAATTAATCTTTACTATTCCAAATATAACCGTGATCATTAATGTAACAATATACATGCTTCAACATTTCCTAAGCTGATACTTTTTTTAGTCTATTGGTAAGAGAAATATTTTTTTAAGGCGAATTATCTGTTACAACATCAAGTTAAATAAAATTCTTTCTTGCTTTTACCCTCAAACGTTTTCTAACTTACTAACTCTATTTTCCTTGTATTGGTGATTTTATATTACAGATAGGACTGGAGTGCCAACTGAGTGTGGAAGAGCTAGCAGTGGAAGTTCAGAAAAGCTTTTCATCTGATGTTGTTTGTATCAGCGAAATTTAGAAACTAAAAAAGAGAAAATATCTAATGTACACCAATATTATCTTCTTAAGCTCTAGTACTATCGTTTTAATATAAAGTGTAAGAAGCTAATTTTGGAGCGTAACAAATAATTTCCAACATAAGGTTTCTATTACTTATATGCTAGGTATAGGGCTTATGGAAGTGTAACTTCTCAGAATTAGAAAGTTCAGGATACTATATATAGAAAGACTTTGTCCTTCCACTATCTTTTCATATGTAAACAGAAGAAAGTAGATGCATGCACGTACAAGAATCATGCACCTTTACTTCAATCTGAACAACAGCAAAGCCAAATATTTAACAGTATATGAAAGTGTTTTTGTTTATGCTTCTTGAGGGCCATTAACTTCTACAGTAGATTCATCTAATTCCTTTTTGATTAGTGCTATTTCGAACACGCAGTTTCGCTTCTAATTCGGTTTAAGCATTGTAAACTGTCTATTTTAGCCGATCCTCAACGAAAATTGAATGATTATTTGCAGCATGCAGCAGTTCGCAAAAAAGAAGCAAAAAGAATAGGATCGAATGCTTCTTTTTAGATGATTAGAGCTATTACATAACACTTCTTAACCAATTGAACAACCAGTCAAAAAAAGAAGACGAAGAAGAAAAGAAAAAAGAAACCGTGAGAAGGGTTAGATCTTGTTAAGTTGGTTTGACATGGTTTACACATTACTGGTTCCGTAAGAGTTAATATATTCATTAGCTAAACTTTTTCTTACCCTACTTTTGAATTTGTATTTTGTTCGAATATAATCAACGGAGGCCCTCCCAACATATGGTTCAAAGTCTCCTATAGCATGCTTTCACATCATCTTTCCCTTGATAAGTTGTCAAATTTATACAATACTTTAGTTCTCGATATAGATGCTACACAGTTGGTTCTCATCCTTCAATGACTATAAATATAATAATAAGAGCATCCGTCGACAAAAGGATCATCCTTAGATGATCATCTCATGGACATCAGTCATTCACAACCATGGATGAAGGTTTTTTCAAAAATTTGGTTAAGTTTTGGAAGGCTAAAATGATTTAATCTTTGACGTCTTATTCCTTCCAGACCCTTATCGAATCGTTACACATTGTGCAACCTATGGCCCAATGTTCTAATGCTATTCTCTTTGGGTTTTGATTCCTATTTGGTATTACTTTTGATTCCTATTTGGAATTAGATTTGGCTTTAAGAGAAAGTATCATTAGTTACTTATAAATAGGACAACCCCTAGAGAATTATTTCATGATAGTTGTTATTCGTCTTTGAAAGACATTAGCACGTAGGAGATGTTTGAGAGAGCAGTCACTTTGAAAGAAAAGAGAATCTTGTTTCTTTGCTCTAGAAATTTCTACGCTTACTAGCTTTCTTCAAAATGCATTTCCCCTTGTTTGATGTTGGAACGAGCTAAGTTTTGAATTGAGTGTTCTAAATATTCTATTATTGGATTTGAACGGTGGAGATTGGATTTGAAGCCTTGTAGATTCAAATTTGGTCGAAAACAATAGCTCTATTAGTTATGACTTCTCTTCTTTCTTTATGTTACGGCCCGGCATTTGCACCGTCGGGATCGTGATGACACCTAATATCTCACTTGCTAGGCTAGCCAACATTAGAACAATTTACTTCTTTTAGCAGCTTAAACGATAACAATAATAACGAACTGAAATAACATATATGTTCTAAGTACAAATGCAGAAGTTAAACAGCCAATCGTCTATTACAATTCCCTGAACCTAGTGTCACAAGTGCACGAGCTTCTAAAGTAATACACATAAAGGTTTGAAATAAGTGCAAAGCTGTCTGAATGAAGTTGTATAGATAAAAAAAAAAGAGGATGGGGACTCCAGGAGTTGCGGGCACTAAACAGCCGTACCTCAAGTCTCTGCAAGTGTCTGATCCGGGCTCGCTAGTAACCGCCGTTGGGACCGTCTTCAAAATCTGCACAGGGTGCAGAGTGCAGTATCAGTACAACCAACCTCATGTACTGGTAAGTGATGATGACGTCCAAATCCACTACTAAAAAGTAAATAGACACGATCACATGCAATATAATTTACCCAACTATGAGTCGGGGTCGAATCCCACAGAGAATAATATGTAGGCGATTTGGAATGCAAGAGAATTATCACTTGTTATGCAATGCCAAACACTTAGAATTTATTTTAGAAAATAATTATACCTAAATGCGGAAATTTAAACTAACCTAGAAAGCAAGTAAAATGATCAATGGCTCCAAGTATGGATGCATCGGGAATTACACTCAAGTAACGATCCAATGTATTTCATGATTTTACAAATATGAGCGAGTTTATGTTAATTAGCCACGAGTAATAATTCTATATTAGCTTCTTCCAAAGACTAACAAGACTTCCTAATTGAATAATCTCTAAAACAATTAAGAGATTAAGCACACCCGGTTATGGCTATAAGTAGTTCAATCCTATCTCTAGGTAGAATCTGTAAAATGAGGGTTAAAGCCTCAAGTTCTTGTTAATTAATCTTTCCCAACCCCAAATAATCTTTTCCAAAATTAATTCAAAGTTAATGGGCGAGTCCTAGGTTTAGCTAATCCCTTTGGAAACATTAAAGAACAAGAATAATTAAAGAAATAATAACTCACTTCATAAAAAGATAAAAATCATTCGATACATAAGCACAACAAGATATTTAATCCAAACTTTAAACATGAATATTTTCATAAACAAAATTCAAGAGTTGGATAAAATACTACACACTTAGATATACAATACAAAGCAAGGATTTGAAGAAATAAGCATAAATGAGTAAGAAATTCTCAACCAAATGCTTCAAATCTTCAAGACCAAAGTGTGCGCGCAAACCATAGCTTCCAACCTTGTTCTCTCTAGCCTGAAGACTGAAAATAAGCTAAAAAAGATCTTCCAAAGATCCACTACAAATGAGATGGTTTGTGTATTAAATGGTTTGGGGCCAAAGTTGTTAAATTCCCAAACTACCCAGTTTTTCCGCCCAGTTTCTTCTTCGCGTTCGCGACCATGCCTTCGCGTTCGCGAAGGTTTGTTTCCCTTAAGCTTTGCATTTGTGTTTGATCCTTTGCGTTCGCGAAGGTCTGGCTTCCTGTTTCTTCGCGTTCAAGTTGGACCTTTGCGTTCGGAAAGGGTAAATCACTGGGCAGGTTTTCATTATCCATTTTAGCTCCTTTTTGACTTGTTTTCACTTGGTTTCTTGACCATTACTTCTAATTCACATACAACCTGTAAAATAGAAGTAAATAACCTCAAACACACGATTTTATCACTCAAACATAGCATAAATATAGACTTAAAGACAAGATAAGTTGGTAAAATACCAACTTATCAAACCCCCAAACTTAAACTATTGCTTGTCCTCAAGCGATGAAAGCAACAAAATCTCCTCCCAAGTATTTAACTCAATAGTGCATCCATATCGTGCCAAGCAAAAAGGACTTAAATAAGCACAAACACATGACTTCGATTGGTACCAACAATTAATCCAAAGCATATGAATTACCAAACACTTCTCATGAACTTCATTACATTTCAAGTGCTCAAACATTATGCAAATAAAAGTAGTAATCAAGTAATGACACTAAAGCTTCACAATTTATCTCTTTATCACAATTAACTTTCTTTGGTCATTCCTTCCAATTGAAAATGAGATTAAATTCACAACTCAAATCTCATGTGCCCTCACATTTAAGAGAGAATCCCACACTCATAAATTTTAATTCAAAACAATAATGGGATATCAAATGGAAAGAATTAACTCTCTCTCACAAAGATGTTCAAATGCATACAAGTAGTACCATAGGCTTGCCCTTCATGTATTTCCCCATCAATGTAGACAACTTAGTTCAAAATCAATTTGGACTTAAAGTGTTGTAGTTTAGGCTTTTGGTTAAGGTAGGACACAATTTTGGTTAGAGTGACTCAAAACCTCCCCAAGCACTACAAACTTTACAATTAAAGTCCATTTCCTTCAAAAATATTTTTGATCCTTTCTTCACTTTTCATTCCACACCTAATCTTCCCTTTATTTACAACTTCTTATTTATTTTTTTTCTTCCTTCCTTTTAAAAATAAAGGAAGGTTTCACTTTTTTTATTTTTTATTATTACCTTCCATCTTTTAAGCAACTTCCACATCACAACTTTTCCAACCTTCACCCCCAAACTTAGGCTTTTAGCCTATATTTACACTTTCAAAATACTTAGGGAGGTAGGGTGCCAAAACCTAGATCAATAAAGAATAAAGGATTAAAGCTTGTAACGTGGTTGCCAAAGAACAAGGTTAAAGGCTCAAAATGCGTTGACTAGGGAAAATATTCAAGGGTAGGAAATTTAAGGCACAATAGCGGTCCAAGGAAGGCCTAATATCATTTTTCAAACCAAGTTAGTCTATGATTTCGCCTTGAAGCACATTCCGGGCAAGTTCTAGACTAAAAATATTGCAAAAGAACTCACAATAAATCTCACCACACATGGCACATGAACACTCAAGTGGAATACAAATCCAAAATCCAATTGAAACCAATGACTCAAAGAGGTTACCTATAGCATAGGAAGCTATTTAGTGAATCAAAGAGCCAAAATTTGAGCCAAAAAATCATGACAATGATCTTTACTTCAATTATTTTTCTTTTTCAAAGACCAACAATTCATATGCCGAGGTTTAAATCATGTTGGTACCAAGCAAGCCATAACTTGGTCAATAGTTACAAAACCCCAACTCAAACCACTTATTCTTCCTAAATTATCATAAGCTATATCTAAACTACAAGACTAATTTCCTTAAGAAAGTTGTCTAGCTATCCATCATCCGGAAAAATCGACAAAAATTCACTTAAAATTACCCGGTTCAAAAAGAAAATTGGCATCCTCAAAAAAGGAACCGTGGTACAAAGAAAACCAAGGATATCGCCACAAAAATAAAGCATACTATATAAACAAAAAAAATAAAGAAACTAGTAAACATCAAGTCACTAAAACATACTCCCTCCGTTTCAGTTTATGTGAACCTATTTCCTTTTTGGTTCGTTCCAAAAAGAATGACCTCTTTCTAAATTTGGAAATAATTTAGCCTAAACTTATAATTCTATCCTTAATGAGAAACTTTTATAATCACACAAATACTCTAGGCCCTTTTTTGACTTGTTTAGGACCAAAAATTCCAAAAGTCTTCATTTTTCCTTAAACTCTGTACCCAGTCAAATAGGTTCACATAAATTGGAACGGAGGGAGTAATATATATAAAAACAAAAATTCAAGAATCTAGTAAACATACTAATATAATACATAACATGAAAATACAATAACAATTAATAAACTAAAACATCGACCAATCTACGCAAGTTATCACAAAAAAAAATTGTTCATGCTCCACATACATCCTATCATATATATATAATTGAGTCACCCCCAACCTAAAGTGTTGCACTATCCTCAATGCAACTAATCCAAACAAGATAAAATGAAGGAGGTGCTCCCTAAAATAGCATCAGTCGGAGCTGGAGGTGGTGGAAAATTTGAGCTCCAAATCCGCATCATCATCATCCTCCGATTCATGTGAACCACAAAATGTACTCAGCTTGTGCATCATCTTGGACAGAAATTTGCTTTTCTTCTTCTCATGCTTCTTGAACTTTCTCTGCCTCTTCTCAATCTTTCCTTGCCGGCGACTCATATTCTCCAACCGGGTGTTCATGGCTTCCATCTTGCCCGCAATTTATTTTTGCTCTTTGACCACATCATCCATAGATAGTGGGGCAGAAGAGCTAGTAGATGTGCTAGTCCAATGTGGACCAATAAAAAGGCCAGTCATAAGCTGCCTAATATGCACATCTACTCCAAGTATCTGACTGGATAAGTGGCACATAGTGTGAGAGCCGGACTAGAATGGTCCCATGGGATCAAAGGACCTTGATGCAGGTGCAAAGGATCCGACAGGATCAGTGGTGGCCTCAGAGAACTGCCCAAATGAAGAGAATGTAACATCAATTCTCCTCTTTTTTTGCTTGTCACTGGGTCCCCTTTTCAGCAAAGGATGGATCATTGGTTTTCCAGGACCTTTCTCAACATCATTGGGGCATTTAGGCACCCCAACATCATAGCATAGTCTAGTGAACAAGAATGACAAGAAAAGGCTCTTGGACCTCCCATGAGTGGCTTCCTGGATTTCTCGAACAATGTGCTCCCCCACGTTCACGGGTAGTCTATCCATGATAGCAGCAATTATCAATGCCATGTTTGGTGTCACAACAGTATCATTTGTAGAGGGCAAAACTCTTGCATAGATAATAGAGGGCAATGTCTTTGCCTCAACTGTGAAATCATGAGAATCAACTCCCTTGTGTACTAACATCCACTTCGGGGTAACCCCATCATGTAACTTATCCACTAGCCATTGGTTTCCTCCTGCTTTAGCTCTGTCTCTATAGACCTCATTATCAGCATTGGGAAGGCCATAAATACCGTTGATTATCTCAGGGCTGAAATGGACTTGCACGCCCTGCACAGTAGTAACAAAGTCACCTTGGAAGTCGATTCTCAAGGCGTTTGCATAGAATTCCAAAACTATTGTGTGGTTGGCATAATTTGGTTGCTCGGCAAAACAAATCCACCTGCTTTCTATCAACCATGTGTAGAAGCCTGTCATTTTAGCTTAACCTTTTCCATATTTATGCCTCTTTCCCAGGCGATGGTCTTTGACAAGATTTCATCATATTTTCGCTCACATGCTGTAGATAGAAACTGGTCATGATCAAAGGGTTCCTCTTTTTCAGCTCTAAAGACATGTTCTTGCTCAATTTCATTGTTTTCCGGATCCATTTTATGCTCAAAGTACCTACAAAATAGACCAACAATGTTAAAAGCTCATATAGACACTTAAAATAATGTATTAGAAAAAATTTAGGCCAAAGAAATGGGCGAAAAAGGTCCTGGGCAAAGCTGTGCGAAGCTACTGTTTTTCGCCAATTTTGGGACTGCCAGTGGTTGCTCTTCGCGTTCGCGAAGAGAAATTTTTTTTTGCCCAGATTTAGACCTTTGCATTAGCGATAAGACCATCGTGTTCATGAAGTTCAAAAACTTCTGCCCCTGAGTTTTGCCTTCGCGTTCGCGAAGGTCGTCTTCCTGCACAGACCTAGTTTTCTTTCACGCATTTTTTCAAACTGTGTGTATACCCACTTTTCCTTCTCGTTTTTCAAACAACTATGGCACACATCTTGCCCAAAATTTTATAATAACAATCACACACATTCACTCAACCAACCTCACCCAGCAAGCACAATAATTTTTACACAAAAGGGTGACATTTACAACTTTAAATTTTTGAACCCTAAGCACCAATCAACCATGGTTATTCTTCTATTGTTTCACATCAAGAAAGAGAAGAAAGACTTAAGAGGGAAGAGAGGAAATCACATACCTTGAGAATGGAGTTGGAAAATTGCAAAAGACTTGAAGATTTAATTTTTGGGGGCTTAAGGAGTAGAGGGAACTATTATTTGAAGGAGTAGAGGGAACAATTGTTTGAGCAAAGAGGGGTGAATTCTCATTTCCAGTAGTTTTTTGGGTTTTAAATTATCAGTCCTTACACGTTCACGAGGGATGGGTCGTCTATGCAAAGCGTATTAACTGCTAACAGGCCATGAACGCGAGGTTGTCAGCGCGAACGCGAAGGTTTAAAATTTTATAAACCTAGGCGAACGCGAGAGATCCATGCGAACGTGAAGAGTAGTTTTTTGTAGTTTCACAGTTCTTGTAGCTACTGGTTTTGGATCTCCAGACCACTCTGACTACGCAAATCAACTCCAAAAAATCTAAAACTTGGTAGATTAGTCAAAAATAATATTCTAAGCTATTCTAAAAAATAAAGTTTCAAAAATGACTAAAAATTTTAAAAACAATGGGTTGCCTCCCACCAAGTGCTGCATTTAACGTCGTGGCACAACGCAAAATAACTTTACCACTTTTCTCGCCACTTGGACGATATGAATTGAGCACCCAACATGGAATCAAGCTTTCGACCACGAGCGGTGGGAGTGGTAAGTACATAATCAAGTCAAGCCTTAATTTCTTCATTTTGCACTTCTTGGCTTTCATGTGAATGTCATTTTGCCTTCTTGTTCTCTCAAATTGTAAAATGTATGGCCTTTGTCTTTCCTCCTTGCAATCCCTCATTGACTCGTATAGTTCAATTTCCATATCACCACACAATTCCAATGTTGAAAAATGCTTGGAATGTGACATCAAACCTCCAAATTGCAATTCTTTTCGGATTTTGACATCCTCTTTTTCCCCCGAACTAGAGTCAATCTCAACCATGTTTTCATTTACACCGATTGACTCTAATTTCATATTTTTCTTGGCATCACTAACACTCATGGAGTCGGTTGGAGGATGTCCTATTTTTGATTCATCAAAGTAGCGCTCACTTTCTTCCTCGTAGTCGGACTCTTCTTGACTTCTTTTCACACTCTCAAGTTGGTGGGCATAGTGAGCCTCAACCAATATCTTCATTTGACTTCCTAAAGTGCGGATATTATCATCATTTTGAGTCAAAACTTGCTTCAAGTCCTCGAGTGCAAAGTTGTGCTTCTCCTTATTTTCAAGAATGGTCTCCAACATGAGCATCATCTTCTCATTGTGAGCATTTGAGAGTTCTTCTTGGTTTTGATCAATTGCCAAGGAAGGATTTTCGGCTTCAACCTCCAAGAAAGATTCTTGGCTATCATTAACTTCCAAGGATTTTTGGACCTCTAAAGCTTCAAGCATTTCTTCCATTTTCAAGTTCAATCTTTCAAGTGCCAAGTCATTTTGGAGACAATTTTCCAAAAGCTCCTCCAAGGCACTTTGTTCTTTGTTTCCTCCTTCAAGTAGGCATTCTAACATGAGCTGAACTCTCCAATTTGACCATACTCAACTTCTTCCACTTCCATAGCCCTATCATTTCCTCACAAAAAAGTAGAATTATCATAGCGGGGGCTTGGGGAAGGGAAGGATAAATAATCACAATCATCCCAATGACCATTTTAACGACCATACTTATCACAAATACTCCACTCATCGGTTTCAGATTGTACGCACAATCCACCACCGGGAGAATTTAAATAATTTTGTCACGAGTGTGGTCCTCCACAATAAGGACAAGGGTCATCAAAGTATGAACAACTACCATCCGACTAATTTTCATTAAATTATGCCATTTTTCAAAACTAAGAAAATAAACAAGAAACAAACAAGAAAAATAAACCAAGGTAAGAAAAATTAACTACACAAATATTCACAAGTTTGGACCAAAGCACTTACGCTTATTTCTCAAACAACCTAAATTACACCAAATTGTTCCCTGGCAACAGCGCCAATTTAGATGACGTCCAAATTCACTACTAAAATATAAATGGACACGGTCGCATGCAATATAATTTACCCAACTATGAGTCAGGGTAGAATCTCACAGAGAACAATATGTAGGCGATTAGAAATGTAAGAGAATTATCACTTGTTATGCAATGCCAAACACTTAGAATTCGTTTTAGAAAATAATTATACCTAAATGCAGAAATGTAAACTAACCTAGAAAGCAAGTAAAATGATCAATGACTACAAGTATGGATGCATCGGGAATTACACTCAAGTAACGATCCAACGTATTTCATGATTTTACAAATATGAGCAAGTTTATGTTAATTCGCCATTGGTAATAATTCTATATTAGCTTCTTCCAAAGACTAACAAGACTTCCGAATTAAATTATCCCTAAAACAATTAAGAGATTAAGCACACCCGGTTATGGCTACAAGTAGTTCAATCCTATCCCTAGTTAGAATATGTAAAATGAGGGTTAAAGCCTCAAGTTCTTGTTAATTAATCTTTCCCAAAATTAATTCGAAGTTAATGGGCGAGTCCTAGGGTTAGCCAATCCCTTTGGAAACATTAAAGAATACGAATAATTAAAGAAACAATAACTCACTTCATAAAAAGATAAAAATCATTCAATATATAAGCACAACAAGATATTTAATCCACACTTTAAACATGAATATTTCCATAAGCAAAATTCAAATGTTGGATAACATACTACACGCTTAGATATACAATACAAAACAAGGAAATGAAGAAATAAGCATAAATGAGTAAGAAATTCTCAACCACAAGCTTCAAATCTTCAAGACCAAAGTGTGTGTGCAAACCGTAGCTTCCAACCTTATTCTCTCTAGCCCTAAGATAGAAAATAAGCCAAAAAGATTTGCCGAATATCCACTACAAATGAGCTGGTTTGTGTATTAAATGGCTTGGGGTCAAAGTTGTGAAATTGTAGAACTGCCCAGTTTTTCCGCCCAGTTTCTTGTTCGCGTTCGCGACCATGCCTTCGTGTTCGCAAAGGTTTGTTTCCCTTAAGCTTCGCGTTCACGTTTGATCCTTCACGTTCGCGATGGTTTGAGCTCTGATTCTTCGCGTTTGCGACAGGTACTTCGCGTTCACGAAGGTCTGGCTTCCTGTTTCTTCGTGTTTGCGTTGGACCTTTACATTCGCGAAGGGTAAATAACTGGGCAGGTTTTCATTATCCATTTTAGCTCCTTTTTGACTTGTTTTCACTTGGTTTCTTCACCATTACTTCTAATTTACATACAACCTATAAAATAGAAGTAAATAACATCAAACACACGATTTTATCACTGAAACATAGCAAAAATATAGGCTTAAAGACAAGATAAGTTGGTAAAATACAAACTTATCAAATGCCGAGCCCAACCTCGACGAAGTAGTGACGAGGCTAAGTCGGGTCATCTACGCTAAAACCTGTACGCAGTCTATATTAATGACAGAATAATTTAAATGCAATACAAAATTAAACATCTAACATGAAATGATAACCACAGCCTCGAAAATAAACCAGTGTTGTCCAAAATTACCAATCTCTACCAGCTCAAATAAAAATAACGAAAAACAACACAGCTCAAGAAAATGAAACACATAGGTTGTTACGACGCGCAACCCAATCCCACCATACAATACATAATCCTCCCTTATTCCATCTTAACAATATCAATAATAGTAAGTAATATATATGTTTGTTGTAGCGCGCATCCCGATCCCACCATATATCAATATCAATATCGTAATTCACCCTTATTTTACCATATCAATCTACCCTTATTCCACCTGTTACGGCGTGCAACCCGATCCCATAGTATACATACGTATTTTCCCTTATTCCACCATATTAATCCTCCCTAATTCCACCTGTTACAGCATGCAGCCCGATCCCATCATATCAGAACCAAACACTCAATGAACACAGTCAAATCGACGGGCTAAATCAGAAGGCCTTTACGATGAATAAATACTAAACTGAACCAAGAAAAGGAACCTTGTTCAACATAGAATCTTCACAAATAATACTACATAGTGAGACCAAAACAACAATTTACAGTTTAGAAGTACAAACAAGTCAAATTAAGCAAATAGCAAGGATTAGGGGAAATATGAAAAAACTAACATGGTTAATAGAAGAAAACAATGATTAACACGTAGCAATTAAGCGTGGAAAGCATTTAGAGCATGTAACAATTAAGATAGGAGGGGAAACAATTAAGGAAAAGTGATAAATTAGGGAAAACAGATAATTCGGCGGCGTATAAGCATTCGTCACCTTGCATAAATGCCGCTTACATAGAATTCACATAACACAAAGTCCAAAGGTTCCTAATTCCCTCAAGTCAAGGTTAGACACAACACTTACCTCGCTACAAAGGCCACTCAAATCTCAATCACAACTTTGCCTTTCAAACACGCCTCTGAACAAACAATATGTAGAAAATTACCAACCAAACATTTCAAAATAAGCCTTAGGAATCAACCACGATCGATAAGATTCAATTTAGGCTATTATTGAAAAAGCCAACAAAAACTAATACCTGGGCCCGCTTGGTCCAAACCCTAAATTCGGACTAAAATCTGATTAGCCATTCTCCCCGAGCCCGGATATGTAATTGGTTTTGGAATCTGACCTCAATTTGAGGTCTAAATCCCCAATTTATCAACTCCCTAATTTCTACCCAAAAATACCCAATTCCACCATGAAAACCTTAGATTCTATGTTGAAATATCGTAAAATGAAGTGAAAGATTGAAAGAAACTAGTTTAGAATAAATTACCTACGATTTAGGGAAGAAAAAGTCTTTGGAAAATTGCCTCTTGTGTTTTAGGTTTTGAAAATTTGAAGAATGAATGAAAAATCCTATCCAAGTCTCATTTACCCAGCTGCAGATATCGCAAATGCGAAAGAGGCATCGCAAATGCTAACCCCTTCTCACCTCTGCATTGTTCGCAAATGCAAGTAATGCTTCGCAAATGCGAACATGGGCAAGACCCCATTTGCGACCATGTGATCGCAAACGCGAAAAACACCCCTCCCTAGTTCCCATCACTATTGCGAGGAATTGTTCGCAATTGCGAACATTGGCCTCCACCGCTACTCTTCACAAATGCGATGAGTAGGTCACAAATGCGAACCCAACAGTGGTCGCAAATGCGAAGCTTGATCTCGCAATTGCGAGATCAGAGGCTCTACAACAAGAACTAAAGCACACTGGCAAATTTCTAAGTTCAAAATACTCCGTAGCCTATCCGAAACTCACTCGAGCCCCCGGGGATCCAAACCAAATATGCACACAACTGGACGTCTGAATCACGCCAAACCAATTACGTTTCTCACCAAATTTCACAAACAAGTCTTAAATATTATAATGAACCTATACCGGGCTCCGAAGCTAAATACAGACCCAATACAACAAGATCAAAGATTAATAATTTCTTAAAAACCATTAAATTCTAAGACTTACAATTTTCATCGAAAATTCATAACTCAAGGTAGGGACCTCCGATTCCGATTCCGAGCATACGCCCAGGTCCCATATTTTGATACAGAACCGGAATTGTCAAAACACGAATCTAGGTCTGTTTACCAAAAATGTTGATCGAAGTCAACTCAAATGAAGTTTTAAAGCAAAAAATCCTTACTTTTATCAATATTCAACACATAGGCTTTTTGGAAACACGGCCGGACTGTGCAGGTAAATCAAGGAGGGATAAAATGAGGTTTTAAAGGCCTTAGAATATAGAATTTGGTTTTAAATCATAAGATAACCTATCAGGTCATCACACTTTAATTGATTTGTTATTGCTCTTGTAACTATTGTTGTTTCATATTTGACACTTGTTATTTAGCCAATCTAGAGAACTTTCCTCACATTCTTATTGTTATAGTGGACCTTTTTGGTTCTTTTTGATTTGCTGATTTTACCTGCCCAAGAGAGAGAACACAAGAGTGACTGTCACGACCCGAATTTTCCACCCTCGAGAGTCGTGATGGCGCCTACTCATGAAAGCTAGGTAAGTCGATATAGATTCATTACCCTATTTAGATCAATATAATAGGTGATCAACAGCGGAATCATAAAAAATAACTAAGAATGCGGAAGATGAAAACTTAATAGTTTAACCAAACACTAATACATAAATCTGAGATACAACTCTACCTAGAATTTGGTGTCACAATATCATAGACTGTCTAGGAATACTACAAATAAGGGTTCGAAAGATAACTACAAATTGTTTCAGAAATACATAGAAGAAACAGTATGAAAAGGTAGAAGGAGACGCCAAAGCCTGCGGATGCCTGCAGGACTGCCTCGAGTCGCCTGAATGGACTGAAGACTGCACCCTCACTGAGGTCCAAAAGCTGCAGCACTGGGATCTGCACACAGTGCAGAGTGTAGTATCAGCACAACCGACCCCATGTGCTGGTAAGTGCCTAGCCTAACCTCGGCGAAGTAGTGACGAGGCTAGGACCAGACTACCAAATAAACTGTGTAGTTAAATCATATACAACAGAAAATAAAAGCAGATATTCACAGTTAAAGATGGGGAGGGGAAAGCATGCTACGGGGAGTATCAGATAACAACAAAAATGCCAAAGAGGAATGTAAAGAAACCAGGATTTAATTGCCAACAATAATGAGGAAAACAAACACAGTATTCACTTTTGTTTCTTTCTTGTTGCAGGCGTGCAACCCACTCCCATTTCATATATCTTGTTGCAGGCGTGCAACCCGATCCCATTTACAAATCAACATCAATCACAAAAGAATCTCGGCAAGGAAACAAGAACATAACAACAGCATCCCGGCAGGGGAGACAATATCGTAAACAATAACATCCCAACAAGGGAGAAAATATCACAAACAATAACATCCTGGTAAGGGAGACAATATCATAAACAATAACATCCCGGCAAGGCAACCAACAATGATAATCAACATGTTAAGCATGAATAAATCTAAATGGAGTCACAACAATTAGAAGACTAGACCCACGGACATGCTTGACACCGACGTATAGATACTCATCACCATGCCTATACATCGTACTCCACAATTAACATATAGCAAATAAGACACAACTCCTAATCCCTCAAGCTAAGGTTAGACCAAACACTTACCTCTAACTTCCACAGGTAACTCAAGTCTCAAACATCACTTTTCCTTTAGAATTCGCCTCCAAATTACTTGTATCTATCCCAAATTAATTTAATAATATCAATAAATGCTAAAGAATTCATACCCAATGCTTAATTATAGGTTTTATATTATTTTTCCCAAAAAGTCAAAAATCGACCCCGGGCCCGCTTGGTCAAAACTCGAGGTTCGGACCAAAACCCGATCATCCATTCAGCCACGAACCCAAATATATAATTTATTTAGAAATCAGACCTCAAATTGAGGTCCAAATTCCCAAAATTTGAAAAACCTAGGTTCTACCCAAAACACCCAATTTCCCCCATGAAGCCCTTGATTTTTAGTTGAAATCATATGAAAAGATATTAAAGATTAATGAGTTATAAATGGATTACAATCAATTTTGAATAGTACTTGTCTTTGAAAAATCGCTCAAAGGTGTTTAGGTTTTGAAAAGGTTTGAAAAATGGCTGAAAATGCATCTAAGTTATGATTTAGTAGGTTACAGATGTTGCAATTGCGACCAGGGTTCGCAATTGCGAACCCTTCAGAACCTGTTGACTTCGCAATTGCGAAGATATTGTCGCATTTGCGACATTGAATAAATCCGGTCCACTTCGCATTTGCGAGGGACCCTTCGCAATTGCGATAAAGGAATCCGGTCCACTTCTCAATTGTGAAGTTTTTCGCATTTGCGATAAAGATATGCATTTGTGGGCTCCCATTTGCGAGCCAGCAGGCCTGCAACATACCAGCAATTTCCTAAGTTCAAATTTCACTTTGTGGCCTATCCAAAACTCAACCGAATCCTTGGGGCTCCAAACCAAACATGCAGGCAAGTCCAAAAACATTATACAGACTTGCTTGTGCGATCAAATCATCAAAATAACATTAATAACAATGAATTTAGCATAAAAACAAAGAAAAATCTCATGAACTCTTAAGTTCAAATTTTAAGAACCGAAGGTCCGATTCACGTCATTTCAAGTTCGTTTCTTACCAAATTTTACAGGCTCAACTTAAATCTCATATAAGACCTGTACCGGGCTCTGGAACAAAAATAATGGCCCGATTCCATCAAATTCAAATATATTTTATTTCCAAAAACTCATATATATTCCAGAAAATAATTTTCTTTAAAAATTCATTTCTTGGGCTTGGGACTTCAAAATTCGATTCCGGACATACGCCCAAGTCCCATATTTTCCTACGGACCTTCCAAGACTTCCAAATCACAGTTCCGGACCCGTTTACCCAAAATATTGATCGAAGTCAACCTAAATTTATTTAAAGCAAAATTCATCATGTTTCACAAATTTTCACATAATGGCTTTCCGGATACACGTCCGGACTACGCACACAAATGGAGGTGACACAAAAAGTTGGTTTTAAGGCCTCGCAACCCAGAATTTATTTTTAAAATAAGTGATGACCTAAACGGTCATCACAGTGACTCCCCTGTCACTTAAAGGCCGTATGAAGGATTTTTCATTATGTTCTTTATTTTTTATTTTTTTTGAGATTGCCTTTTTAAAATAACAGCCTTAGTTCTTTGACCAAATTTTTACGTGATGGAGGTGAATACGAGAAAGTTAATATTTTTTAATGGGAGCAATTATAATTTATAAAAAATCAAGATGAAAGATCAGCTATTTGTGAAGAAGATGCATTTGCCTGTTTTTGAAGCTTATAGACCCGAGTCTACGATTGATGAAGATCGAAAGCACCAACAAGTTTGTAGTTATATAATACAGTATGTTAAAGACAATATTTGCAACTATATTGTGAATTAAATACATGCTAGATCTTGTGGGAAAAGCTAGGGATATTTTATGCTTCAAAAACTGGTAACAATAAGTTGTTCCTTCTAAAGCAGTTGATGCCCTTTAGATATAAGGAGGAATGTCCTACTATTGATCATAAAAATGACTTTTAGGGTGTCCTCGATTAACTGTTTGGAATAGGAGTTAAATTTTATGATGGGATACAAGGACTCCAGTTGATTAATACTCTGTCAGATCTTTTGAAAATTCTTCATATTCTTTTGACAAATTCAGCTCTTGGTAGTAAGGTGACCATGAAATATGCCAAAAGTGGTGTGTTAAATGAGAGAGTAAGTTGAAAATTCTAAAATTCATCTTTATAGGCAGATGTTTTGGTTACGAAAGACCGGGAGAGAGCTAAAATAAGTGTTTTGGGGGAATAAAGATAAAGGCCGAAGCATTTCTAGGTCCATGTAGTAAAATTATTCGTGAAACTATTTTGGCAAGAAAGGACATACCCAAAAATTCTACTACAAGTTAAAGCAAGATATTAGAGAAAGAAAAAAAGGTTGAAAATAATGTGAACAATATTGATGCTATTGTTCGAGATGACCTTCTCTTTGCTGATGATGAAAAGGTTATCAATTTGGTATCCCACGATACTAACTAGCTAGTAGATTCCTTTTTTTTTAAAAGAAAAAAACCACAAAAGAAAAGTAAAAATTGGGGGGGGGGGAACTACTGTAGTGTTTCCTCTATTCCATTGTCTATATAATCATCCATGTGCACCTTTATTGTATCACGACCCAAAACACAAAATGTCTTGATGGCGCCTATCATAATACTAGGCAAGCTGACAACTCACACGTACCAACATTTCTAAATTCAAAATATACTGAAACAGGTTTAAGTAAGTAAAAATCTCGTAAAAGTGGATGAAAACGCCTCGACTCAATACATAATTTCCTATAACCCCGGTGTCACTAAGTACATGAGCATCTATACAATGACATAGTCTGATACATTGTGTAAGAAAATAGAACTGAATAAGTAAAATGAGAGATAGGGGAAGGAGAGTCAAGGTCTGCGGACGTCAAGGCAGCTACCTCGATAAATCTCCGAACAGCTGAAACTCCAAGATTAGCAACCTCCGTGCGCGAAAATACCTGAATCTACACACAAAGTTCAGGGTGTAACGTGAGTACAACCAACTAAATAAGTAACAAGTCTAACCTTTGGAATAAAAATAGTGACGAGCTCGAACAATACAGTCCACATACAGAATTAACAGCACGGAAATTTACAGAAAATATGATAATAATATCTCAGAGAATTTATAATCTGCAGGTAACAGTACATGAATTTATACATACTTCCAGGTTTAACAATTAAGCTCAATATATGTAAAATATGTCAAGTCGCAATGATATGAGGAATATAACATCTCTATACCTACATGCCAATATGCATATCGTATGTGATGTAACACAATGAAAGCTTTACTTACTCATACTCTCAGAGTACTCAATCTTACTGTCTTAATTCTCACTCATCACACTCAATCACTCAGCACTATACAGGGTAGATCTAGCCCAAACACTAATAAATCCTGTTGCGGTGCGCATTCCGATCCCATTGTGAATCAATAACAACTGCACTCACTGTGGGTGTGCAGACCCCGAAGGGGAAGATCCAACCCAAGCGCTATAATAAGCCAATCATGGTATGAATCAATAAAGCATGCTACGGCAGGCATCCCGATCCCATAAATAGCACTAAAAAATGGGCCCTCAGCCTCAGTTAGTCATCAATCTCTCCAGTCTCTCGAGCTCACAACACTCATCCTAAGCAGCCCAAATCAATAATACATGATGTGACAATGTATAGAAACAGAAACTGAGATATATGCAATGATAAATGCGACTATGTACATAACTGCAGTTAAGCAAATACTCAACAACAAAGAACGATCACTGTAGGTCCCAATAGCACCATCATGTAGCCTAAACATAGTATCTACCACAAATCACAGCTCCAGTACTCTAACACATATGGCACAGTAATAATATTCAGATAAGTTAGCAACACAATTCCACGAAATTGATCGAATCATAATTACTACGGTGCACGCCCACATGCCTGTAACCTAGCAAGTGTTTCACCTCAACACCAATCACATAGCACGTAATTTCAGGGATTCATATCCTCAGAACCAAGTTTAGAAGTAATACTTACCTCAAACTGCGCAAATCTCTACTCCACAAGACCTTGCCTTGCGAATAGACCTCTGAACGCCTCGAGTCTAGCCACAAATAATTCGATACAATCAACTCAAGCTATAGGAATCAATTCTATATGAAAATGCTAAGTTCTGCATCAAAAGTCAACTCAAATATTAACCCCAGGCCCATGTCTTGGAATCCGGTAAAAGTTACAAAATCCGAAAGTCCATTCAACCACAAGTACAACCATATCAAATTTACCGAATTCCCACACCAAATCATCACTCAAATCCCCAAATTTAACTCTCTCATCCCTAGCCTAAAATTTCCAAAATTCCACCTCAAAAATACACAAACTAGGTAGGAGTTTCAATAGGGAAAAAATATTATTGAATAAAAATTATCACATGTGACATACCTAAAGAAACCCCTAAAAATCTCTCTCAAAAAGCGCCTTAGTCCGAGCATGAAATGTCCAAAATGATTAAAAATCTCAGAGCCCTCGAATTAATATTATGTCTAGGGGTCTTCGCTTATGTGGACCATTTACCCACACCTGTGATCCCACAGGCGCAAAAAACTTCGCTTCGGCGATGCCCACTCAACCCCTGACCATGCACACCTACGGCCAATTCCCCGCATCTGCGGGCACGCCTCTACGAGGCATCGTCCTCTTCTGCGGAGACTTTTTGCACAAGCCCCCTTCGCACCCTCGACCTAATTCCGCATCTGCGATCTGGCAGGTGCGGACCAAATCATCGCACCTGCGATCATTGCCCAGTTTCCTTCTAGGCTTCTTCTGCGCTCACTCTGTCTCTTCTGCGGTCACGCACCTACGACCAATTCCATCGTAGGTGTGATCGCACTAGAACTGAAACTCCAGCATTCCCTCAAGTCCAAACTTCGATCCGTTAACCATACGAACTCCACCCGAGGCCCTCTAAACCTCAACTAAACATACCAATAAGTCCTAAAATATGATACGAAATTAGTCGAGGCCTCAAAGCACATCATACAGCATTAAAAACACGAATCGCACCTCAATTCAAGCCTAACAAAAACTAAGAAATTCCAACATCTACAATCTATGTCGAAACCTATCAAATCACATCCGATTGACCTCAAATTTTGTACATAAGTCATAAATGACACATCATACCAATTCTAATTTCCAAAACAAAAATCGAGCCTGGTAACCACAAAGTCAACTTTCAGTTAAACTTCTCAATTTCCAAAACTTCTAATTTTTCAACTTTTGCCATTTCAAGTCAAAATCAACTACGGACCTCCAAATCACTATCTGGACACACTCCTAAGTCCAAAATCACCATACAAAACTATTGAAATCATCAAAACTCTATTCCTAGGGCATTTATACATAAGTCAACATCCGGTCAACCTTTCAACTTAATCTTCCAACCTTAGGACTAAGTGTCCCAATTCATTCCAGAACATCTCCGGAATCAAGCCAAGTACCTTGGCAAGTCACATAACAACCACTAAGCATACAATAAGCAGTAAATGAGGGAACATGGCTACAATACTCAAAACAACCGGCCGGGTCATTACACGTTGCCTCATGACGGCTGCCAACAAAGTCTCACGAGAGAAAATGATCTCATAGCCATTTAGATACTCCCAAAGTCATAGGACATATAGCAACACTTACTGAGCTAGACCCTACCTTCCAATTCCTATTGAGGCATGAACAACCTCATCTACTAGCAAGTATGAAGAACATACGAACTAGAAAGAACTAAATACTCTATGATTATCACAGAGTTATAATATACTCTATGATGATATTACATATGATGATACTAATAAAATGATAGAATAAAATAAGGAAAACATTAGAGTCTTTCCCCACTTTCTTCAAACTTGTGAACTCTCCAATTTGTTACTCATTGTCTTCTTCTTTCACTCTCTTCAAAATGTCTTAAAACATTATCATTTTTTCTTATATCGATTGGACCTTGTGGATGTGGTAGGGGCTGCCCCTTTTTGCTTTGCAACTCTCATTGGGATTTGTATAATAGCAACTCCTTAATTCACCTTACCATCCCAATTATTCTTCCTTGAGTGTGTCTTCTTCTTCTTTTCACTATGCATAGGAGATAAATCTTCACTTTTAGTAGCCTCTGCCCGATAATATTCAAGAAATTCTTCTTCCTCTCCTTCTTCATAAATGTCAACACCTAAGTTGCCCTCAAGGTGTTGATTACCAATTTCTTATGCAACCATACCTCCTAGTTCATTCCTCTTCAGAACCATGGCAATAGGTTTTATTGTGGAAGCATGAAATTGAGCATTTCTGTTGAGGTTCTTACCTGAAGTTTGCTGCCCATGTTCAATCATCTTTGAGCCGGCCGAAATTGCAAGTATGTTCACTTTTGGACTCCCCAAAGCATTAAGAAGTGCCCTCTCTTAAACTGAAACTTGTGAACTCTTATTTGATGATATAAGAGCAGCTCCTTTGACAACATGATTACTCACATTTGCAGCACCTCCTGGAATTTTTCTAGGAACAAACACTGGAGCATTTGAGTTAAGCTTGTTAAGCCACATGACTTGGAGAAACTCTGTGGCTTGGCATAGTTGGTGATCCAGTTGAGTGCAGGGATTCATCATCACGTTCTTCATCATAGGTAGCACCAAAATCCTCGTTCTCATCTTCTTCCACTTGGTCAAGCCATGTTTTGAGTTTTGGCAAAATTCGATCACCACTTTGCTCATCCTATTGACTAGCTTTTCCATTGATCAGCGCCCTCAATACTTAATATCTCTCCTTAATCACATCATTAAAATTCCCTGTTGATAGTAAAGGCTGCCCAGAGTCACCACTATCCTCACCAAACAACTCTAAAATTTAGGAAGGGACTTCTTGTGCAGATGAATTCAAAGTGACCAAAGGTTATACGATCATGGGGTTTGCATTAAGCATCATAGCAATCTGAGTTTCCTTGATGATTTTTGCAACTTCTAGACTTGAAATATGCTGCCTAGGAGAGCTGAGAACGGATCCACGATTCCCTTTCAAAGTTCTAGCCAAATTACTCTCTGAGACATTTCGTCGAACACCCAATTTCTTAGATAATCCCTCGCTGCCTCGCACTTGTTTGCTACTGTCATCACATGGAATTATTTGCTATACCCCAGTAGTGTTCATTAACGTTGGAGAATTGACTCCAGCTTCCTCTTCATCTGTTAATACATCAAACACATTTGGACTAACAATGGCCATTGAGGTATTTCGTCGAATAGTTGTGGTCTGTTGTCATGGGGACGTGACCTTCTTTGCGGTTGATTTTCTTTCAACTATTACATTCAAACCCTGTTTTTCTTTGCTTGTATCTCCATCCTTGGTATCAGAATTTACACCATCAGTCATTTCCTCACCAGCCTGCACAACCTTAAAAACCTGGGCCGCTACACCACGATCACTACCCTGATCAGCTGTATCTTGACCAGTTTTCTTAGCCAAAAACATAGTGGCCTTAGGATTGGCTTGCACAATCTTCACATTCCCAGTTTCTTTCACTTTTTCCCTATGAAAACCAGCCTGTGCATTAACATCTACTTGTTGTGCACCCCGACTAATTTACTAATTGTATTGACTTGATCGCCAATCCCATCCTCTTAGTATTATTGTAAAGCTGTGCTCACAACCTTGTAAATCCTAGCCAAAGCTGTAGTAGTAGGGACATCAGCTGGTAGTTTAGCTTTCTCAATAGTTGAGGGATCACCCACAGGTTTCACACGATTTAGCCCAGCCTCAAATTTTTTTCCCTAATCCTTACTCACCTGCCCAATTTTAACTGCATCCTACTGCCTAGTGTTATTATCTCATTCAGCTCCTTCTACCGGCTATTATCCAGCTCTCTTTGCATTTAAAAAATTCCAAGCATCTCCTTGCAATTTTTCAATCAAAGTTTCATTAAATTCAACCACACTCTCATCCACATTACTATTGAAAGCTTTCTTGCCCAACAATAAACGACACATGTTTTCATCATGACCTTGGTGCTTATAATGGTTACAGTATAGAGGCAAATTATCATAAATAACTTCTTGCAATTCCTCCAAAATTTTACCAATGTTGTTGTCCACACTTTTGAGATGAATTCGATCAGGATGTTCGTCAAGTAAGTCTAGGATCAATCTAACACTAGCAGCACTAGGTCTTGACCTAGTTTGTGTTGCTTTATCAACAACGATTGGTTTCCCAACTACTGCAACAATAGAATGCAACGACTTGCATGCAAACAAATCAGGCGACAAGTTTGGCAATGAAATCCAAATTGCTGCTTGTGAAGTTTCCTCCTTTGGATTGAATTTAATGCTCCATGCGAACACCCTAACCTGATGTTCCTTCCCATTATATGTAAAATATTTCACACTCCTTGATGCTACCTCACATGTCATGCCAATAAAAGACTACTTTTCATTTTATGCTTCCGGTAACTTTGGAATGTCAAAAATGGGAAATGTCAGTGAAGTTAAATTGTTTGGTTTTTGGAACATCTATTTTGAAGACTAATAGTTCAATGTTAGTTCTTTAGAATGTCATATATGCTCCGGACTTTTCTTTAAATTTATCTTCACAGGAAAACTAGATGATAAAGGTTACTATAATGCATTTTTTAATGGCCAATGGAAACTCACTAAGGGCTCGTTAGTTGTGGTTCGAGGAATCAAGCCTTCTTTTATACATACATATATACATATACATACATACATATATACATATATACATATACATATATATACATACATATATATGTATATATAATGCCATTTGGTTATATGTATATGTACATATACATATACATATATATATATGTATGTAACACAAAGCTCTATTTTAGTGAGTTCGTAAATTTGGTGGAAGGTGATACTTTATCATAATTGTACCATAAAATGCAGTCAAATGAGCAAGAGGGGGATTACACGTTTGGCTAAAAAGTTTGCTTTCTGGAGTGAAATTTGTAAAGCTGAAATGTTGTGTCCATTGCTGAGCCGACAAACAGAAAATGATTTCCTTTCATGGCCATTATCCTTTAGAAATCCTAATTATTGGAGCTTGTACACTCTGATTTATGTGATCTTTTTAAAGTAAAATTAAACTATGTGACTTTCATTCTAGTACAATTTGGGTAAATCATTTCAAATTCAAAGATTAAGTACTTATCAGGTTTAAAGAATTTCAACCCTTAACAGAGAGATAGAACGAAAAATATTAAAATGTCTTTGTACTAACAATGACGGTGAATATTATGGTTCCTTTGATAACTACCGCAAAGTGAAATAAATTCATCATAAAAAAACTCTTCCTGAGATACTTTATTTGAATGATTTAGCAGAGATGATAAATAGAACTCTAGTTGATAGAGATGGATGCTTGCTTCCATAGGCTAAATTTTCGAATTCCTTTTGGGCGAAAGCACAATTTATCTCCTACATTTTTTTAGATGGTGATTGTAGTGACCCAATTGATCGTTTTGAGTTCCTATTTTGTGTTTCGAGATCTTTCATAGTTCTATTTGATGATTTACATTTTGCGTACATAGTCCATGTCCATTTTTGTAAAGTTTAAATGTGTTTTTTTAAAGAAACAATAATATTTGATTTTAAAGGTGGCTAGAGTTGGCCACAATCAATATTTTTATTAAACGACCGCGGATAGGTATTTTGACGATTTAGGTAGGTTCGTATAATAATTTTGGACTTGTACATATGTTTGGTTGGGGTCCTGGATGATCCCAGGCCATTTCGACGCTTTATCTAGGAAGTTGGAAATTGACTTTGAAGTTTAAAAAATCTTGAGTTTTGGTGAACGATTCTTGAATTTAGATGTTATTTTGATGATTTGATCTCGCGAACGAGTTTGTATGATGTTAATATACTTGCATGGATATTGGAATTAGAGCTCGAAGGGCTTAGATTTGTTTCAAATGGGTTGCAGATTGATTTGGAATAGCTGTCTGTTCGCTACCGTTTTTGGGTTGCAAGTCTCGCATTTGCGAGGATCTGTTCGTAAATGCGAGCCTTGCATTTTCGAGTGATAGATCGCATTTGCGAAGTTAGGGAGGAACTTGTCATCTTCGCTTTTGCTCGGTTTTTCGAGGTGGTGGGTATCATAAATGCAAGGTGAGGGTCACAATTGCGACACTGCTACACTGAGGAACAACTTCGTGTTTGCGAAGCTAGGTTTGCTTTTGCGAGGGCCTGGGATTTTGCAAATACGAAGGGTTGGTCGCATTCTGGGATGACTTGGAGGCTCAAACACTGATCGCATTTGCGATTAGTGGTTTGATAGTTGCAATTGCGATATCTGCAGCTGGGTAAAAGATTAAAATTTCGGTACTTAGCTCATTTAACATCATTTTTGAGGCCTAGATCGGTAAAAGCGATTTTTGGAGGGCAATTTCTTCCCAACTTCAAATGGTAGTAACGTAACTTAGTTTCATTCAATTCATTACTTTTTTATGAATTTTTACTATCAAATCTAAGATTCATTGAGTAGAAATTAGGGTTTTGGGTAGAAATAAGGAATTTTATAAAATTGAGATTTAGACCTCAAACTGAGGTCAGATCTCGAAACAAATCACATATTTGAAGTCAGTGTGAATGGGTAATTGAGATTGGGTCATAATTTTGAATTTCGACCACGTAGTCCTAGGTTGAATTTTTGTTGACTTTTCTAATTACGTTAAAGATAAAATCTTTTTTCGTACGAGGGTAGTTTATGAATCTTGTTTTGACTTGTTTGAACAATAATTGACTAGGTTCTGGTGGTTTAAAGGCTTGTTCAAAAGGGAAAACCGTATTGAGTTGTTGATCTCATTTTAAATAGAGTTAAGTATCGTGATTAACCTTGATTTGAGAAAATTATGACATGATTGGTCTATTCTCTACGTGATCTATGTGTGGGGACGATGAATATGCAAGGTGACGAGTGTATATACGTTGTCATGAGATTAAGTATGCAGGGAGTATTATTGTATTTTATGTCTTCAGTTATACACTTGGATTGTCATGCCAAGACTATGACTTTATCCATGTGGGGGTTGCCTAGATTTGAGTGGAAAAGGACCTTCAGTCACTCCACTAGCAGGGTGGTTTTATATTTGAAGCCTCTGTGTATGATTGTGACGGGGTGTTTAGCGTATTTGGCTTACATTTGAGATTCTAGTGTAGAGGTTCCTCCTACAGATTAGTTACCGGATGTGAGTGAGTTTTCAGAGGTGTTTCCTTTAGATTTTCCGGGTATGCCATCTTACATGGATATTGACTGTTGTATTAAGTTGGTTGGGGGCACTCAGCCTTTTTCTATCCCATTATACAGTATGGCTCTAGCTGAGTTGAACGAATTGAAAGATCAATGTAGGATTTGCTTGACAAGGGATTCATTAGATTAGGTGTCTCACTTTGGAGTGCACTGATGTTATTCGTTAAGAAGAAGGACGGATCAATAAGGGTGTGCATTGATTATCGGAAGTTGAACAAGGTCACTATCAAGAAAACTACCAATTGCCCAGGATTAATGATTTATTTGACCAGCTTCATGGTGCCAAGATTTTTACCAAGATTTATTTGAGATCTGGTTAACATCAGGTAAGATTAGGACATCCGATGTCCCTAAGAGAGTCGATATGGTCATTATGAATTCTTAGTCTTGTCATGTGGCTTAACTAATTCTCCAGCAACATTCATGGATTTTATGAACTGAGTAGTCAAGCCTTATTTGGGTTCCTTTGTGATTGTCTTCATTGATGATATTCTAGTTTACTCCCGTAGTAGGGAGGAGCATGAGAAGCACCTATGGATTGTACTTTAGACCTTGAAGGATCGTCAACTATATGTCATATTTTTGAAGTGTGAGTTCTGCTTGGACTCAGTCACCTTCTTGGGTCATATTGTGTCTTCTGAGGGTATCAAAGTGGATCTTAAGAAGATAGAGGCAATTCAGAATTGGTTAGACCTACTTTAGCTACAGAGATTTGGAGCTTCTTGGGTTTGGCGAGCTACTATTGCTGGTTCGTATAAGGTTTCATCTATATCAGCTTTATCGACAAAGTTGACTTAAAAGGAACCTTTTTTAAATGTCCGACAAGTGTGAAGAGAGCTTTCAGAAGCTGAAGACTGCTTTGACTATAACCCCAGTGCTAGTTTTACCCACACGTTTGGTGTCTTACATTGTGTATTCTAATGCATCACGCATTGGCTTGCATCGGTATTTATGCAAGATAGTAGGGTAATTGCCTATGCGTCTTGTCAGTTAAAGGTTCATAAGAAGAACTACTCTATTTATGATTTGCAGCATATATTCACGTGCCAAGATTTGGAGGCACTATCTGTACGTCATGACATGTGAGGTCTATATGGACCATCAGAGTCTCCAACATCTATTCAAGAAAAATGATCTTAATTTGATGAAGTGGTGATGGTTAGAGCTATTTAAAGACTATGAAATCACCATATTATATCAACTCGGGAAGGCTAATATGGTGGCTGATGCCTTAAGTAGGAAGGCAGAGAGCGTGGGTAGTTTTGAATTTTTACATGTAGTGGAGAGGCCATTATCCATGAATGTTCAGTCTCTATCTAACTAGTTTATGAGATTTGATATTTTGGAGCCTAGTATAGTCTCGCTTGTGTTGTGGCATAATCATCGTTATTAGAGCGCATCAAGGCTCGCCGATTTGATGATCCTCACTTATTGGTGTTGAATGATACGGTGCAGCGGGGCGATGTCAAGAAGATCGTTATTAGGGATGATGGTGTTATGCGACTTTCCGGCCGAATTTGTATTTCTAGTGTTGATAGATTGAGAAAGTTGATCCTTGAAGAGGCTTATAGCTTACGGTATTCCATTAACCCATGTTTCACAAAGACGTTTCATGACTTGAAGCATCATTATTGGTGGAATAAAGAGTATGAAAGATATTATTGGACATTTCTCTCGATGTTTGAATTGTTAACATGTGAAGTATGAACATCAGAAACCCGGTGGTTTGACTCGGAAGTTGGTTATATCGAAATGGAAGTGGGAGTACATCACTATGGAATTTCATGGACCTTGAAGAAGTACAATGTTGTTTAGGACATTGTGGACCGGTTGACCAAGTCCGCACATTTTATTCCGGTGATGACTTACTACTCTTCAAAGCGGTTGGCTTAGATTTACATCATGGAGATTATTCCCCTACACGGTGTGCCCATTTCTATCATTTCATACCATGGCACACATTTAAATTCACACTTTTGGAGAGCTGTGCAGCGTGAGTTGGGCCTGCACATTGAGATGAGTAATATGTTTTACCCTTAGACAGACGAGTAGTCCGGGCTGACCAATCAGATTTTAAAGGATATGTTGAGGGCATGCACTATTGAATTTAGAGATTAGTGGGACCAATTTCTAACTTTAGAAAAATTTGCCTACAACAATAGTTATTAGGCGAGTATCCAGATAACTCCGTACGAGGCCTTATATGAGAGCCATGTCATTCTCTTGTTGGTTGGTTTGAGCCCGGTGAGACTAGATTGTTGGGCACAAATTTAGTTCATGATGCTTTCGAGAAGGTGAAGTTGATTCAAGAGTGGCTTCGTACAACACAGTCAAGGCAAAAGAGTTATGCGCATAGGAAAGTTTGTGATGTAGCATACATGGAGGGTGAGAAGGTTCTTCATCAAGTTTCCCTTATGAAGGACATGATGCAATTTATGTGATAGGCTTACCTAGTCCTAGGAACTAGGTGCTATCACGATCCTAAAAGTGGGATTTTTGGGTCGTGACGCTAGCCGAGAAGGGGTACATCCGATATTTCATGTTTCTATAATCAAAAGTACCATGAGGATAGGTCACATATTTTGGACTTCAGCACGGTGCAACTTGATGAGAATTTGACTTATGTGGAAGAGTCGGTGGCTATTCTAGATCGGCAGGTTTGGAAGTTGAAATCTTAAGATATTCCTTTTATGAAAGTGTTTTGCAGAAGTCAGCTGATAGAGGAGGATACTTAGGAGTCTGATTCCGACATGAGGAGTAGATCCCCGCATCTTTTTGCTGGACCAGGTACATTTCTATGTTCGTTCAAAGATGAACATTTCTTTTAGAAGTGGACATTGTAATGAACCGATGGGCCGTACTTAGCATTAGCTCCCCATTTTGTGTTTTGAGACCTTTTATAGCTCTATTTGAATATTTATAACTTGCGTACATGATCCGTGTCAATTTCCGAAAAATTTAAATGGGATTTTTCAAGTAAACTGTGATTTTTATCTTTGAAAGCGGCTAGAGTTGACCACTATCAATATTTATGATAAATGACCTAGGATCGGTATTTAAATGATTCTATTAGGTTTGTTTGATGACTTTCGACTTGTACGCATATTTGGTTGGGGTCCCTGGTGACCCGAGGTCATTTCAGTGCTTTATGTAGAAGGTTGGAAATTGAGTTTGAACTTTGAAATATCTTGAGCTTTGGTGAGTGTTTCTTGATTTTAGATGTTATTTTGATGATTTGAGCTTGCAAGCGAGTTTGTAAGATGTTAATATACTTGTGTGAATGTTTGGATTGGAGGCAAATGGGCTCAGATGAGTTTCGGATGGGTTGCAGACTGATATGGAATAGTTGTTTGTTTGCTGGTGTTGCTGGGGTGTAGATCTCGCATTTGCAAGTGCTAGCTCGTATTTACAAAGTTGGAGAGGAACTTGGCATCTTTGCTTTTGCGAAGCTTTGTTCGCTTTTGCGAGGTGGTCAAGTATCGCAAATACGAGGTAAGGGTTGCAATTGCGATACTGTTAGAATAAGGAACAATTTCCAATTTGCGAAGCTAGGTTCACTTTTGCGAGGGGCTGGGCCTTCACAAATGCGATGGGTTGGTCACATTTGTGACGAGTTGGAGGCTTAGACATTGAACGCATTTGTGATCAGTGGTTCGGTTTTGCAAATTGAGATTTGCGTAATAGATTAGAATTTCGGGACTTAGCTCATTTTACACTATTTTTTAGTCCTAGACTCTATAAAGGAAATTTTTGGAGGGAAATTTCTTTCCAACATTATAGGTTAATAACTTTAACTTGTTTTCATCCAATTTCTAATACCTTTTCATAAAATTTCACTATCAAATAAAAATTTTGTAGAGTAGAAATTAGGATTTTAGGTAAACATAAGGAATTTCATAAAATTGAGATTTAGACCTTAAATTGAGGTCAAGTCTCAAAACAAATCACATATTTGGACTTGGGGGCAAATGGGTAATGAAGATTTAGTTTAAATTTCAGATTTTGACCATGTGGGTCTGGAATGACTTTTTGTAGATTTTTTCAATTATGTTAAAGATCGAAACTTTTTCATATGATGATAGTTTCTAAAGATGGGTTTGACTTGTTTGAATAATAATTGACTCGATTCGAGTGATTTGGATGCTTTCTCAAAAGGGGAAGTCGTGTTCATTTCTTGATCTTGTTCTGGAAAGTGATAAGTATCGTGGTTAACCTTGATTTAAGGAAATTTGGATATGATTCGTCTATTTACTACATGACCTATATGTAGGGACGACGTATATATAAGATGATGAGTGTATATGCATTATCATGGGTTTAAGCATGCATAGTGCATTACTGTATTTTACGTCTTTAATTATACCATATCTTTACCTATTTCATGTTAATAGTTGTTAGGTGCTCATAATTGATATATGCGTCCTTACATGTTACATTTACTTAATTATTACATATTCTAGTTTATTTCATACTTTTAGTTATTGTATGCTTTTATTTGTTACGTGCTCTCACTTGTTATTAGATAGATGCTTTTACCTGTCTCGTGCCTTATTGCTTTACTTGTTTCCTGTTTCACATTACTATGTTATAACAGATTGTCTTAGAAAATTATGCGTTTTAGTTTCTTTTTATGTTACTTTGTCAGATTCGTCGTATTTGATTGTTACTGATATATTTCAATGGGTTGCGCAATGCAATAGCATTATTATATATTAAATCGGGTTGTGCACCGCATTAGTATCATTATATATATTGGATCGAGTTGTGTGTGTTGATACCCAATATTTTCCTATATATTTTTAAATATGCATAGATACCTTCAAAATATCATATATATGCATATATACGCATGCACAAAGTTTTTATAATTTTTTCCATAATTTTAAGGGTTTAAATTGATTTATTTTCTCCCGTTTTATTCATAAAATCCCCAATAATTATTTTCCAAATTATTGTTATGATGATTTATTCATTTAATTTCTATACTTATACCAAAATGTGGTTAATATATTTTTATGCATTTTATAATTGCATTTGGTATTTTTTAAGCTAAATTGCATATAATTGCAAAGTTAGCCCATTTAGTGTATAATTACATTTTATATGCGTAAGATTGGTCCATATATTTTTTTAAAATGATAATTACATGTTTTAAATATTTTTGGCACATAAAATTATCTTTATAAAACTATTTATTATTTATTATAAATTAAATAGGAAAAAGTGGCTATTTAAATTATAGCCAGATTTGGCATTTCAAATGCAGCCCAAATTGGACCCAACCCCAACCCAATTTCTTATTAAAATACCTGATCCAGACGCTATATACACTTACCCAAACTCAGAACCCATCTGCCCGGTCAAATCCTGACCGTTGATCTCCCAGATCAACGATCCATATGATCCCTTTCCTTTTTTAATTCAAAAGACCTCCTAACCCTACCTCATTTCCAAACCCCCGCCGCCTTTGACTCCTCTCATCCCCTCTCTTCTCTCAACCTAACCTTAAATCCTTTTCAACCGCCTCCCTTCTTCGGTTTTCTCTGGCGATCACTCTTCAACCCGAAGACTCCAATGGTTCCTCCATCGCCTTGCTCATCCTCTCTGAGGTCTTCAAGGGCCCTGGGCCACGCCAACTTGTATCTAGAGTTACTGTTTTGGTTTTTCATGGTCTTCTCCAATATGATTTTGAGCAAAATCACGCTATATTTATTACGATCTTTGAAGTTCTAAGCAGGTTCTTCTATCTCTATTTGGGTTTCAACCTTTCATTTGTATCTCTTAGATCTGTGCTACTTTTAACGATTCGAGTCTGTTTCTTCCTATGTTTTACACTATTCTCAAACCTCTTTTGCAAAAAATCATCGATTGCGAATTGTTTTATTTTCTTTTAAAAGTTAGGGTTTTCAGAACTTTTTCTACACTCTGTTTAAGTCGATTCTTCATGTTTAAACCTCTATCATTT
Source organism: Nicotiana tabacum (assembly GCF_000715075.1). NCBI lineage: Eukaryota > Viridiplantae > Streptophyta > Magnoliopsida > Solanales > Solanaceae > Nicotiana > Nicotiana tabacum. Next base: position 54,923,221 of record NC_134086.1, read on the forward strand.
GCTTATCTCGACTGATTCTGTGTTTCTACTCCTTTTTCAACTCGTCTATGTGAAAACCTTGTTCTTGGTCTTAACCCTGGGTTCTGAGTCTGTATTTGATAATTTGTTTGTTTAATCTATATGCTTGCTTGTTTCTCATGAATCCTTGAGTTTTGTGTGATTTGTTTACCCTACTATGCCCATTAGGGTTTCTAATTTTTGCATCTCCCCTCCTATACTATGTTTATTCTGTTAACTCCTCTAATCAGTGCTATGTTCTATGCGAATCCCTGATTTGGTGTGAATTTTACCCTACTATGCTATTAGGGTTTCTGATTTTGCCTCTTCTTGCCTATTGTGTGTTTATTCTGTTTGTTCATAGAAATTTATAGTAATTTCTCCTAAATCAGTGCTATTGTCCATCGGATTCCTTGATTCCCTATGATTGATATCCTTATAATCTCTTGTGATATTCTATACTGATTTTCAACTTCTTAATCATTTTTCTTGCCTTATTTTATGGTCAACTATGCTGTCGAACGACTCTTATGTTATTTCCTTAATTGGAATATTATGTACTTAGCCTTAATCACATGTTCTATACTCACACTATGCTGAAACTATTTCCTTGTGTGTTATATTCCGATCTTATATGATCTCTTTCCTTATTTGTCTTTACCGTTTGAAATTAACTCCCTTAATTAAGGGAGTACTTCTACTATTTTATACTAATTGATACCTAGTTCCATAATTACCGCTTGACTTTGATTCTTACCTTATTATTCTACCTAGTTTCAAACTATATATATGCTCTCTCATTAACACACACAACACACAAACACTTGGTTCAAAATTATCTCTCATACTTAAAAAGTTCTGCTATCTTTCTTTTGTGCTATTTGCTAATGCTCCAAGTTAGCCGGCTTCAAGCCAAGGCTAACCATTTGTGTTCTCTTGTTCTTTCATTCTGCTCACTGTCCTCTTCACTGGTATGTTCTAGTTTCAATTCAAAGTTCCAAACACAATATGATTCTCTTGTTGCTTCAGTTCATTTTGTTCCTAGTTTGCTTCTATTTGTGATTTTGTTGTGAAAGTTGTAGTTGATGGTTACATTATTAGCATGTTATCATGTCTTCCCCTCCCTTAAGATCAGTATATTTCCCTTATGTGTGTTTCTGAGTATGTCCTACCAATTATCTGTTACTTGTTACATGTTTACCACCATGAATTCCCCAAATCCATATCCCCCTGCATGTGAGTATATTCTTTATGTCTAATTTTGTGACTATGTCTAGTTAGCTGCTTCTGGGCATGACTATACCAATTCCCAAGTCTTTGCTTAACTATGTGTCATATGTATTCCCAAACCCCATTTACCCTAGTTTGTAACTACCAAACCTGCCTTGATGTTGTGACTCCTGGCTGTGTATGAACCTATCCTGAGGTGTTTGGACTTTGTTAACTACTCCAATATCTTTTTTTTCAAACACTCTCTGTTGCTTTACTAAATTACTTTCAAAACAGACTTTTGTTTTAATATAGTCTTTTGCTAAAACCTTTCAACTTATGTAAATCACTTTCACTCCACTCTTAGTCAATAAGTTCTGCCCCTTCCAGTATGTGTACTGCCTTGGGATCCTCTTGAGAACCCTCTGAACTCCGGCATGTTGAGGCTGGCCTTTCCACACTGCACTTGTTCGATTATTGGTTACTAAGTCTAGGTGTAAGCAATGCCCAGGATCCTTGAGATCCTTAACTTTGATGCACCTAGACTCTAATTTTGTCTATGGAATTGAGGCATATGAGGCCATTGGAGGCTTTGGGAAATCTGGGCCTACTTGGAGCCTCACTATAGAATAGCTTCTTGATTTTTTATTTTTACTTATGTAATTCATTCATTGGCATGTAATAATTTGTAAACAGATATTTGGGTATTTAGTGAAAAGGGTGGGTAGATACATATTTTATGGGGTAATTCAGATAGAAATCATGATCATATGAATTTTCTTTTAAATCTGTTTGCTCTACTAAGTAGAAATCATGCTCCTAGGACTTCATGTTTAAATCTGATTGTTTTTCCAATAGAAATCATGCTCCTAGGACTTCCTGCTTAAATTCGAGTGCCTCACCAAGTAGAAACCATGTTTATAAGGTTCTACATCTTATCATGTCTAGAAACCATGCTTATAGGATTCAAATAATTTTGTAATAAGAATCATGATTTCAATCTCTTAAAATCAGATTAACTTATAGATGCCATGCCTATAGGACTTAATTCAGATTCTGGTACAACGAGTATTTATGTATGTTTCCCCACATGCAAACCTTTAAAATTGGTTTCAAACGTAGATATCATGCCTATAGGGAACCATATTCGAAATTCTGCCATTTAATCCGATTTAGTCTAAATAAATCAACTTGATCATGCCTAGTTCATTTCTGAATTGGTTTTATTAAGTATTAAGTATTTCATGAAACAAGTTCTTTCAAGCTGCCTCAATCTCATTAGATATCATGCCTATAGGTATTAAATGAGTCTATTTCAAAATCTTCTTTGTTTCTGCATTAATATAGACATAAGTACTCCGCGTATAGGCAAGCCCTTAGGGAATTTTCAAAACTGCATCTCTGAAACTGTCTCTATTGCTTAATGTTTTCTGATCCTAACAGGCTTTAAAAAGAGTCCATAAGCAACTACTAGGGTATAACTTCTGAGTCTGAAAGATGTTGTTTGTCTTCTGCATATTAACTTAGATATCCTGTTTTAGGACATTGTCTAATAAAAGACCTTAACTGTGCTTGAGTCGTGCTACTTATGTGTTTCTTTGAGGAGGAAATTCTGAGCCTCTAATTGCTCCCTTTATGTGTTGAAAGTCCTAAGTGTTTTTGATTATCGCCTTAGAATCTTTGCCTTTTATAACCTTAGGGGTACGTCCAGAACCACCTATAGGTAGAGGTCCTAACTCCTTCCAGGACCATTAAGAAGGGACGGGTAGCAGCACCCAATAGAAATCGTTGACCAAACACTCGCTTTGCATGACCAATAAGGGGATGCGAAGGGTAGATATGGGATATGATGACTACGCGCTAATATCACGTGTAGCCCTTCATTGAGGAGTGTTTATCGGACATTATGTGGGGTGATCCTATAGGATAACTAACCTAGGACCCCTCTTTACCAAATTCCTTCTATATTTAAACCTTTGTTTTATAACTTGTCCAAACCTTTATCTTACTAGTTGAGTTATTCTAACATGCTTTACTTGCAACCTATTTGATTCAACTGTTTACTTGCAATGTACTAATTTGTGAATATAAGTTCGGCCGTGACCTATAGTTGTGGACCAAGAGGGGTTCCTAACACCATCCCCTCGAGGTTACTTCGAGCCCTTACCCTAATCTCTCGTAATACAAACCAACCCAAGAGTTGATCTCTCTAGGTGCCCTAACGCACTATAATCTGTTAGGTGGTGACTCTTCAAATACCCAATTCCCAAAAGGAAATGAGTCATTACACCCCATGAATGTCGAAACCCAGACTCTTCTCCGATGGAAGGGGAAAAAGGGGGTGCAACAATTTGCCGCAACACTATTATTATATATATTAGATAGAGTTACGTGCTGCAACAATATTGGATCTGGTTGCTAAGGATGGTATGGAATTGTTCTTGGTTGTTATTCTCTAGTACCGCATTTTGTTATAAGGTTGTGATGTGATGCTATTATGTGGCCCTCTATTATCTATTTCTTTTATTCCGTTCATTATGTAGTTATTCGTTTTCTCAATAGTTATTATTCTGTGCTTATTACTCGTACATGTTTACAGTGAGTGTCTTGTCATAGCCTCATCACTACTTCGATGAGGTTAGGCTCGATACTTACTGAGTACATGAGGTCAGTTGTACTCATACTAAACCTCTGTACTTATGCAGATCACGTTGTTGATCTTAGTGGTTAAGAGGTAATTGCTCGGACCTCGTTTCATGAGACTTGAGGTAGTTCTGTTTGGCTGCCACGACACAAACTCAACCCATCATTATGGAACCTATCGTGGAATTAGGCCAGCCTCAACTCAACGTAATCCAAACCACAATACTAATATTTAAGACATTTGCAGATAACAGTTTTAGTGTTTAAATAAACTGTTTAAAAACATAAAGCAAAATTAATAATATGATACAACTAGCCCAAAACCAGGGTGTCACGGAGTACATGAGCATCTAGAGAAATAACATAGTCTACTACAATGTTTACTGACTACAATTGAAAACACATCTAGAATAGATGAGGAGGGTCAGGATCTACGAACGCCATGCAGATACCTCAACAATCTCCAAGCCTACAACCTGATCAATGACTGCCACTGGGATCGAAAGCACCTGGATCTGCATACCAGGTGCAGGGGGCAATGTGAGTACCCCAACTCAGTAAGTAACAAGTCTAACTTATAGACTGATAGGTAGTAACGAACGTAACGCCAACAGAGAATAGAAATAAGTGGCGTAGTAAAGTAGGCATGATATTCTTTCAGGAATACAGTTCAACAGCGGAATAAATACAGATTTGAACAATGTAAAATATAAGGCTCAGCTAACTCGGCGTACCAATGCACAAAATGTATGAAATGCACCATGTGCTCCCACTCTCAAGTACTCAACCACTCGGTACTGCATATGGTCATCCGACCCAGGGTAATCCATCTCGGAACATATACAATGCTAGCAGCAAGTCATCTAGTACCGAGGAACAAGGGCAATCCAACCCTGAGGAGAAATCCATCTCCAGGTATATATGTATACACACGCAACCACTCGGTACCACATATGGCCATCCGGCCCAGGGAAATCTATCCCGGAACATACTCAACAATGACTAGATGTCACTCGGTACCAAGGAAAAAGGGAGGTCCATCCCTGTGGTGAAATCCATCTCCACATATCAATACTTCGAAAAAATCCATGTCCAGGGAAATCCATCCCTCAATAATATCATCCGCGCTCACTGAATATGTGTTACAGACTCCGGAGGGGCTCCTACAGCCCAAGCGCTATCATATTATCAACATAACTGCTGCGGCATACAGCCCAATACCATAACTGTCACTCATTATCAAGCTCTTAGTCTCACTTAGTCATCACTCTCCAGTCTCACACACACGGGCTCACAATACCAAACTAGCCCGAAACAATGATATGATGTGCCAAATAACAACAACTGAGACTGAGGCATGATATGATATGCATAAATAAGACTGAGTACAGAATATCAATGAATCTAATGAGATGACAGCAAGAAATGACCACTCGGGTCTCAACAGTATCAGCGTGAAGCCCTAACAGGATGGCTAGCATGATATAAATCACATTTACTTAATCACTTGATAGAAACAAGGATATCAGCAAGAAAAAGTTACTAAGCAGTGCCATGGAATGAACCAAGCCACATTTCTTATGGTGCACGTCCGCACGCCCGTCACTTGGCCTGTGCGTCAACTCAATACAATCATTTAGCATGTAGTTCGGGATTTCAAACCCTTATAACCAAGTTTGGAAGCGTTACATACATCCGACCAAGCAAACTCCTACTCCGCTATATGACTTTGCCTTCCAAATCAAACTCCGGATGCTCCGTATCTAGCCATAAACAATTCGATACAAATCAACACGAGCAAAAGGAATCAACCTCATAAGAAAATGCTAAGCTTTAAGTCAAAAGTGTCAACTCAAAAGTTGGGCCCCGGGACCACGTCTCGAACCTGACCAAAGTCACAAAATCTGATAACCTATTCGATTACGAGACTAACCATACTAGTTTCACTCAAATCCAACTCCAAATCGACATTCAAATCTCAAAAATTCATTTTATTAAATTTCCATAATTTTCCCCAAATTTCCACCTCAAAGTACTAATCAAATGATGAAATCAGTGATATATTCACATATATTAACCAAATCTCAGTTAGAATCACTTACCCCGATGAATTTCTTGAAAAACCCTCGAAAAATCATCACAAACCGAGCTCCATAGGTCCAAAATGTGAAATAATGCCCTAAATCCCGTTTATATAGTGCACTCTCTGATCTCCACCACACTGATCGTGAAAATCCAACCCCCACGGTTGTGAAAAAGCAGCACTGTCCGCGCTTCTGGTGGCTGCACTGACAAGCTTTAGTTTTTTGGCCATAACGTTCTCTACAGATGTCGAAATGATGATTTCTTTAGCTTTTGGAAACTAGACACGAAGGATTACAACTTTCGTTTTTGAATCATGTCAAAATTCCTTGTATATGAAAAGATATAGGCTTCTGAAGTCGGACCAACAAAACTACCGATCTTCCCTGGAGCGCCTTCGCGACCAAATTTACGCGGTCCGCATCCCCACCTCCGCCCTCAGCGAAATTTTTCCGCCGTCCTCGAAAATTAAGCACCAGACTAATGCATGAATTCCGATAACGCTTGGACTCGCCTAAAACTCACCCAAAACACATCTGAGGCCTCCGGAACCTCAAACAAATGTACCAACAAGTTATATATCAATATACAAACTCAGTCGAACCCTCGCAACTCTCAAAACAACATCAAAATACAAAATTAACCTCGGATTCAAGCCTAAGAACTTCTAAACTTCCAATTTATGCAAACGACGTCAAAACATATCAAACCTCGTCCGAATAACCTCAAATTTTGCACACAAGTCACAAATGACACTGCGAACCTATTCCAACTCTCAGAATTCCATCCCGACTCTGATATCAAATTTTCTACTTCGTCCCGGGAATCACCAAATTTTCAATTTGGCCAATTCAAGCCTAATTCTACCACGGACCTCCAAACTACATTCCAGACGCGCTCCTAAGTCCAAAATCACCTACCAGAGCTGACGGAATAATCAAAGTTCACATCCGAGATCGAATACTAAAAAGTCAACACTTGGTCAAACCTTTCAAATTTAAAGCTTCTAGCTGAGAATCATTCTCCAAACTCAAATTGCAAATAACCTAGAAACCAAAACTGACAATTCACATAAGTCATAATACATCATACGGATATACTCATGCACTCAAACAATCGAGCGAAGTGCAATTTATCAAAACGATCGGTCAGATCGTTACATCCTCCCCCACTTAAACATACATTCATCCTCGAACGTACCCAGAGTGGTTCCAAAAGCAATCAAATCGTTGTATAATCTTACTATGCACCTACCCAGGGGTGATCCCATGTCACCCTATCCCATAGGCCTTAGAATCCAATTTCGACATCCAACAGTTTCTATACGATTAGAATCTCGCATCTACATACTGTGTAAGTCTGAACAAGCTGTACCCAACTAGAGCCATAACTCAAGATGAAATCGCATGATATCCCACATAACACGAACACTCATAGAAAAAATTTATGATCACAGTGGCTGCTCAGAACAACTCAATTCTGGTAATAAACCTATTATCAAACAGAGACCCATTCAAACTCCTTCATATAATGCCAATGATGAAAGAAACATGCAGGAACCTATAACCATTCGTTGCATCAACAAGTGGTGGAACTCCCTTTCCTTCGATGGGAACTATAGGAAAATTTCTAAGCCGATCAGCATCAATATCCTCCCAAATATATCGAAATCAGATCTGATAGCACCCATTCTAGGTCCGATGACCTCATTTCATCCATCACAATCACTCTAGTGACATGCCATATCAATACAATCTAAAGCCAAAACCCATGCACCAATATGCAACAAGCCAAGTGCTCAAACATAGAAAATTACTCGAGTGAGAGAACCATTCTGCAAGCTCAACAAATACTTCCACAACGAGATGCTAACAACCTATTTTGCACCGTAGAAACATAACACATGAAATCTAACACAAGGATCATATCCCAACATGACTTCGCTGCAATGTGCGAACCCATCCAAACATTGTTCCTCATGAAATACTTCAAGTCACAATGATCAAAATCAATCACCATTGTTTACCGTGAAAATGGTAACAACAATTAAATTTGTAAATGGGATTCTAAAAATACGTGATCTATTCTCGAGCTAGTTGCTTAGAGCAGTTGATGCTAAGAATACGAAGTTTAACGATGAAATGCAAGCTAAAAATGGGGCGATAACCAAATCTAAAGGCTTACTGCCCGGGTTTGTTTTACCAAGGGGATATAGGCTAAAACGAGGAGTTGAATGTGATAACTAGGGATTTTGATACATTTTATATCCCTTCTTGCTTATGTTTTCATTATAAAGTCGTACAAAATAGTCCCAAAAGGCTCACAAGTTGTGTTTGATTGTAGGTTTGATCAACAAAGTGACAAGATGTCAAAGATCAACTCAAAAAGGAGTGAAACTTGCACAAGTACCAAGGCAAGAGAAAACTCAGGCAAAATAGGCCCAATGCGTCCGCACACTAATCTGTGCGGTCCGCACAAGTGAGGTTTAGAGAAGGTGATTTCCAGGCCAACAGGCAATACGGCGGCATGAGATTTTATGCGATCCGCACTGAAGTCACTGTGGCCGCACTCGATTTAGTGTGGTCCGCAGAACCAAAGATCAGAGAGTTGCCAATTTTGGAGATCGAAGCCAATGCGGTCCACGCTCCATTTCATGCGGACCGCACTAGAAGCTACCGTGGCCGCACTCGATTCTGTGCGGTCCGCATTGCCCGAGTTCAGAGAGCTGGAATTTTATGTCAAGAGCCTTAGTGCGTCCACACGTTATTTTGTGCAGTCTGCACTAGCCCCGCTGGAGTATTTTTGTCCAGATTTTTTAGTTTAGTATAAATAGCTTTTTTTCCCATTTTTAGGTTATCAGATAGTTTTGGTACTGGGCTGCGCTCGTGACTTCGAATATTTTAGCTATTTTGAGTAATTTTAGCTTCATTTCAACATTGAATCTTCTAGTTTATCTTAGCAATTAATTAATATGAGTTTTTCTTCATCTATTTCTTTGTTTTCTTCTCTAATTATGAGTAGCTAGACCCATAAGCTAGTGTTGTGGCTCAACCCTAGTGTGGGTAATTGATGGGTCTTGTGTTTTCGGGCTAGATTGACTATGTGTGTTTGATATTTGGGCTAATTTCATGTTTAATTGCTGAATTGGTGGTTGCAAACACTAGTTTGTGTTTAGTTGACTTTGGCTCTTTTTGAGAAAGAGAGCCTAAGTCTCTAAAATTGGTCCAACAAGGAATTGGGGCGTACTTAAGAGATTGATAGCCCAAATTAAAGTGTTAAACCTAGATATAGTAATACCCGACTTGAACCTTGATTCCTTGTGCAAATTTGCATACCCAATTGGTCTTGAGAAAGTCAATTCGGGCAAAATCACTCGAACCACTGAGAGGTATAGAGTGGGTAAAATCGTACAACGGTTATATCATACTCCCCAAATATGTCAATCATGCCTTAGACTTAAGTATCCGTCAATTGACCACCTAGGAGAAAGTCACTACCCTAGTGCCTTTTAACCATTTGAACAACTTGCAATAGTTTACACTTAGCTTACTCTAGTTTAATTTAGCATTGTAGTTTGATAAAATTAGAAGTAAATCAAAAACCCAAAAATGTTAAGAAGTGCAATTTGGAATACATACACAACTCCACTTTAGACAGACACCCGACTCCAACTTGTAGCTCCCTGTGGAAATCTATCCCAACCTTAATCAGGTAAAAGCTACTTCGACCCTCTCTCGCTACTCAATAGTAGTGCAGGGTTGGCCTCGATCACTTTTTGGTGTCGTTGCCGGGGAGCTAATTGTTTTGGCTATCTATCTAAATAATTTTGTGTATTTTTCTTCTTTCCTTCTTTATTACTAATTTTGTTTGTGTCACAACTCAGGTGCCAAATGGCAGCGAACAATGCCAATGACCCTCTTGGAAATGTGATTGCGGGGGAGGAGGTAGATGATGTTGGTGATGATGAGGTACCGCTTGTACCTCAAGGACAACGTAGAGGCCGCCAGGCTAATGCTAATGTTAATGACAATATCCCAGACCCTCCTTCGCCACCTCCAAGAGTGGCTCCTAGATTGCTTCCGAACCAAGGCTATGCAAGTGCTATTGTCCCACCCCGAATCCGGGCTGTCAATTTTCAAATAACCAATGTGATGTTGACCTTACTATAGCAATGTGGGTACTTCACGGGCACTGCAAATCAAAATGCTTACAAACATCTCAAGGGGTTCATGGATACATGTTAGGGGAGCAAACAAACTAATGTGTCCGAAGATGCTCTTAGGTTGAGACTCTTCCCATTCTCACTTAGAGGGAAGGCATTGGATTGGCTTAAGTGACTTCCCAACCATTCCATCATTACTTGGGATGAGTTGGCGGATAAGTTCATTGCAAAATTTTTCTCACCGGGGCATATGGGTGCATTGAGAGATGAGATCTTGGCGTTCAAGCAAGAGCCCACGGAACCTTTGCATGAGATTTGGGAGCATACCAACAATTATATGGCTGAGGCGATGATCCAACAAACCTTCTACCGGGGAATTAATACAACAAACCATTGCATAGTGAACCAACTTGCTGGGGGCAACTTCATGAAGCTGTCATATGATGAGGCTTGTGACATTCTTGACGAGATGGCTGACACTTCTTCCACTGGGAAAAATAGAGCCAATGTGCCCCAACTAGCGAAGGAATTACATGATCATAGGCAGGCTATAGCTGAGTTGACAACCACGATGAACCAACTAGCAAAGGCATAGTTGCAACAAGTTCAAAATCCTCGCCAAGTGAATTCCATGGAGGGTGTTAACATGCTTATCAACAATAGAAGACAAAGAGGGAAATAGAACCAAGGGAATTCAGAGCAATTTGACAATGATTGTGATGTATTTCAAAATGATGGTTATGATGAACAAAGTGAAGAGGTGCAATACGTGAATAGTTATCAAGGCCAAAGAGGCTATTCTTCCAACCAACAACAATGGAGACCCCAAGACAATTGGGGCAATCAACAACAAGGCAATGCTAATTGGGGGAACAACAACCAAAACAACAAATGGGGCAATCAGAACAACAATCAAAACAACCAAGGAAATTTGAATGGTAATAACAACAATTGGGGTAGTAATAACAATCAAGGTGGATGGAACAATTGAAACCAAGGAAACCGGGGGCAAGGCTTTCAAAGGCCCACGATGTACCAACAATCGAACAATCCACCCCCATTTCCATCTCAAGGTTCTAGTTCTTCTAGCAATGATATGGGTAGAATTGAAATGATGTGCGAACAGATGATGAAGAAGAACGCATACTCGGATGCTCAGTTAGCTTCCTACAATACCTCTATCAGAAACTTGGAGGCGCAGTTAGGCCATGTGATACGGTAGTGAACCCGAAGGGTGGGAACAATCATGTTATGGAGCAGTAACAATAAGAAGTGGGAGAGGCGGTGATATGCATGCCTCCAAACAAAAGCAAATTGTGGATGATGATGTTGAGTTGCAAGAAGATGAAGTTCCTTTGGTGGTTTAAAATGTGATTGATGAAAATGTGAATGAAGAAGTGAGGATTGATATTAAAGATGTCGAGGTGGAAACCCAAAATGATGTGAACTCGTCTAGGGAACACATAATAGATATGCCAGAGTCGGTTGTGTCTAAATCCAAGGCTCCTTTGCCAAGGCCACCTCCACCTTATCCTCAAAGGCTTGCGAAGCAGAAAAATGAGAATCAGTTCAAAAAGTTCATTGACATGATGAAGTGCTTATCCATCAATGTGCCTTTAGTGGAGGCTCTTGAAAAAATGCTGGGCTATGCTAAATTCATGAAGGACTTGGTAACAAAGAAGCGGTCTATGGATTGTGAAACTATAAAGATGACTCACCAAGTTAGTGCAATAGTGCATTCAATGGCCTCGAAGCTTGAAGATCCTAGTGCTTTCACCATTGGGAGTGTGGATTTTGCTAAAGCTCGATGTGATTTGGGGGCTAGTATCAATTTGATGCCCTATTCTATTTTCAAGACTTTGGGTATTGGGAAACCTAGGCCGACTTCTATGAGATTACAAATGGTGGATAGAATGATGAAGAGACCATTGTGTATTATTGATGATGTGCTTGTCCGGGTGGACAAATTCATCTTGCCAGCTGACTTTATGATCTTGGATTGTGAGGTGGATTATAAAGTTCCTATCATTTTGAGGAGACCTTTCCTTGCTATCCGAAGGCCTTAGTTGACGTGGAAGCAGGGGAACTCACCTTCCGGGTGGGTGACGAAAAAGTGGTCTTTCATGTTTGCAAATCAATGAAGCAGCCTAACAGTACCGAGGTGTGCTCTTTTGTGGACCTCATCAGAGTAGTGATAATTGATGACATCAGTGCAATGATCAATATGGAGGACCCTTTGGAGGCCGTATTATTGAATCTTGATGTGAATGATGATGAGGGACGAGTGGAGCGCGTGAACGCTTTACATGGAATGGGCTCTTACTCTTATATGCCTAGGAAATTGTCTTTGGACCTTGAGAATAGAAAGACTCTACCAACTAAACCTTCAATTGAGGAGACTCCAGTGTTGGAGTTGAAACCACTGCCTCCATACCTCAGGTATGGGTTCTTAGGCTCAAATTCTGCTTTGCCAGTTATTCTTTCTTCTTGCCTTACTAACATGCAGGTTGATGCCACATTAGTGGTACTTCAAAAGCAAAAAAGGCAATTGGATGGAATTTAGCTGATATTCGGGGGATAAGCCCCACATTCTGTATGCACAAGATTATTCTGGAAGATGATGTAAAGCCCTCCTTGGAGCATCAAAGGAGGTTGAACGAGGCAATGCAATAAGTTGTAAAAAAGGAGGTGATCAAGTGGTTGGATGCTGGGGTTGTGTACCCCATCTCTGATAGCTCTTGGACTTCACCGGTGCAATGTGTACCGAAGAAGAGTGGCATGACCGTGGTTGCAAATTCACAAAATGAGTTGATTCCTACTAGAACTGTCACTGGTTGGAGGGTATACATGGACTACCGCAAGTTGAATAAAGTGACCCGCAAGGATCACTTTCCTTTGCCTTTTATTAATCAGATGTTAGATCGACTTGCTGGGCGTGCCTTCTACTATTTCTTGGATGGGTATTCTAGGTACAACTAAATCTTGATTGCTCCGGAAGATCAGGAGAATACCACATTCACTTGTCTATATAGCACCTTTGCCTTTTCTAGGATGCCTTTTGGGTTGTGTAATGCACTGGCTACATTTCAGCGGTGTATGATGGCCATTTTCACCGATATGGTGGAAGACATTTTGGAGGTGTTCATGGACAACTTTAGTGTTGTGGGGGATTCATTTGATGAGTGCTTAAAAAATCTTGATAGGGTATTGGCCCGTTGTGAGAAAACCAATCTTGTTCTCAATTGGGAGAAATGCCACTTTATGGTGGAAGAGGGCATAGTTCTTGGGCATAAAATTTCAAGGCATGGTATCGAGGTAGACAAAGCAAAAATTGATGTGATTTCAAGGCTCCCTCCCCCTACATCTATCAAGGGAGTCCGAAGTTTTCTTGACCATAAGGGGTTCTATCGGAGATTTATCAAAGACTTTTCGAAGGTGGTGAATCCCTTGTGCAAATTGTTGGAAAAAAATGCTAAGTTCGTGTCTGATGAAAAATGTATTCAAGACTTTGAAATTCTCAAGCATAAGTTGACCACCCCTCCTATCAGTAGCGCACCTAATTGGAGTTTGCCCTTTGAGCTCATGCGTGATACGAGCGATGTGGCCGTTGGGGAAGTTTTGGGTCAAAGAGTGAATAAAATGTTTCATCCGATGTACTATACGAGCAAGACAATGAATGATGCTCAAGTGAACTACATAGTGACCGAGAAAGAACTTTTGGCTATTGTCTTTGCAATGGAAAAATTATGGCCGTATCTTATGGGTGCTAAGGTTATTATTCATACCGACCATGCCGCACTCCGGTACTTGATGATAAAGAAGGATTCCAAAGCTAGACTGATGCGATGGGTCTTGTTACTTCAAGAGTTTGATTTGGAGATTGTGGACTTGAAGGGTAGTGAGAACCAAGTGGCGGACCACTTGTCCCGCTTGGAGGATGAGGGGAGGCCTCGTGATAGCCTAGAGATTAATGATTCATTTCCCGACGAACAACTCCTTTCGGTGTCGATGAATGATATGCCATGGTTTGCCGATGTTGCTAATTTTCTTGTGACTGGTATAATCCCGCGTGAGCTATCTTCTAACCAAAGGAAGAAGCTCAAGTGGGATAGTTTGGATTTCTATTGGGATGAGCCATACTTGTTCAAGATTTGCATGAATGGTGTGATCCGAAGGTGTGTCCCGGAGGAAGAGCAATTGAGTATCTTGGAGGCTTGTCATTCCTCTCCCTATGGTGGCCATCATGGCGGGGAGAGGACGGCTTCCAAAGTTCTTAGTTGTGGGTTTTATTGGCCAACTTTGTACAAAGATGCAAGTGAACTTGTGAAGAGGTATGATGAATGTCAAAGAGCGGGTGGAATTTTGAAGAAAGATGAGATGCCTCTCAATACCATTCTTGAAGTTGATATTTTTGATGTGTGGGGCATTGATGTTATGGGCCCGTTTGTTAGCTTGTGTGGGAACACATACATTATTGTGTAGGTGGACTATGTACCGTGGCTTTGCCCAATAATGAGGCCCGAAGTGTTGTTGCATTTCTCAAGAAAAGCATCTTTACAAGGTTTGGTACTCCTCGTGCAATCATAAGTGATGGGGGTCTCATTTTTGAATAGAGATTTTGACACTTTGCTTTCAAAGTATGGTGTCAATCACAAAGTTTATGCTCCCTATGATTTTCAAGAAAATGGTCAAGTTGAAGTCTCCAACAGGGAAATCAAAAACATATTGTCAAAGATGGTCGATGCAAATAGGGCCGATTGGTCAAAGAAGTTGGATAATGCTCTATGGGCTTATAGGACTGCTTACAAGACTATGATTGGTATGTCTTCGTATCGGTTGATGTTTGGGAAAGCTTGCCATCTACCGGTCGAGTTAGAGCACAAGGCCATGTGGGCTTTGAGGAAGCTAAATCTTGAATGGGATGTTGCAGCAAATCTTTGTGTGGAGCAGCTTAATGAACTTGATGAATTCCGATTCCATGCCTACTCTGGTTCGTCCTTGTACAAGGACAAGATGAAGTACCTTCATGATAAATATCTCATAGCAAGGAGTTCAAAATTGGTGATTTGGTTCTCTTGTTCAACTCTCGGTTATGTCTGTTTCCGGGAAAGCTTAAATCAAAATGGAGTGGACCTTTTGAAGTGGTGTGTGTGACCCCGTTGGTGCTCTTGATTTAAAGAACAAAAATGGGGAAGTTTTTAGAGTGAATGGGCATAGGGTCAAGCACTACTTGGGAAGAATTGATGACAACCATGTGGTGGAACTTCTTCATCTCAAATGATTTGATGGTAACCTGCATTGTGTTGCGACGTTAAATCAGGAACGTCTTGGGAGGCAACCCATGTGTTTTTCTTCTTGTTTTTGATGGTAGTATAAGATTTATTTTTGGACTAACTGGTTGTGAGATGCTACAGGATTATATTGATGCAGTGCAAGACATAGTGGAAAAAATGTCAGGTCTCTGAAGTTTTCAATGCGGACGTACTACATTTAGTGCGGACCGCACTGATGAAGGATGAAATGTCCAACTCTCTGAAGTTTGCCACCGCGGCTGCATTACATTTTGTGTGGTCCGCGGTGGACCACTGCGGCCGCATCGCATTTTGTGTGGACCGCAGTGTGTTGCCTTCTCAAACTTAAATCAAGCTGTGTGATACGAACTGCAGTCCATTCTGTGCGGTCCGCATTAGGTTGGTAAGACTGTGCCCCAGGTCCTTTTCTATAAATAGGGTCTGAGACCCTCCTGTTACACTTTTCGATCTCTTGACTCTCAGAACTTATAAATCACTGTTCATTAGTTATTTTACTCGCACCTAACTATTTGGAATTGTTCATCTTCATTTCTTCTCACATCTGGTAACATCACCTTATTTTTAATTGTTTTTAATTTTGTTATTCCTCCTTTAACTTTTGTTTTCTTGTCTATTATTCTTTTTTCCCGTATTTTTGCAATTGGTTAGGTTAGGGTAGTTGATTTCTTGATTAAAGTTGAATCAAGTAGTTAAAATCACTGGGCAAACACCCAGGGACCTTTATTGGGTGTAAAAATGGAATTAAAATCAAAATTTCATAAACCATAAGTTAGTGCCGCAGCTAGGCACTTAGCGCGGACCGCAATGGATTCTGTGCGGTCAGCGGTGCCTTTGTGTGGTCCGCAATAACATTCTGTGCGGACCGCATTGCTGAAAGCCCTACAATCTTATCTTTGGGTACTGCGGCCTCACTACATTTTGTGCGGTCCGCATTGGTCCCTATGCGGTCGCACTATATTTTTTGCGGTCCGCATTGCCTGGATACAGAGAGTGGTTAGTCTGAACCTGATCTCTATGCCAACCGCATTGCCATTTTGTGCGGTCCGTATTGGCCTCTATGCGACCGCACTCCATTTTGTGCGGTCCGCACTGTGTCACCTCTGCAACTGTCTACAATTTTTTCGTTTCTGCAACTCTGAACTTAATTTTTTTTACTGATACTAACAAGCCTAATGGATGATGTTTGCAGACAATGGTGAAACAAAGAGGCAAGGGTTCTAAAAAAGCTGGTCGAGGTGAATACTCCCAAGGAGGGAAACAGAAAATGGTAAGATTGACTGCTCAAGCCCGACAAAACATTAAAAACATGAGGAAGATGATTAAAGCTGCTAATAGGGCCATTGACATGTTTGGGAGTGAGTACGAGCCCTCCCGAGAGATTTCTTCAGACTCAATCCTAGAGTAGATCCTTGACTGGCTGGAAAGAAACAGACTAAGAGACCACTCAAGAGCCCATGCAGACAGACGGGCCATAGGGATTCTCTATATCCTTTTCCCCTTTTCTTTTTGGTATTTATTTGGTTTAGTTGGCATTAGGGACAATGCCAGCTTTAATATGAGGGGGTAGACCCTACTTTTATGGATTTGGATTACTGTATATATTTGACGGTTTTATGCTTTCTTTATTTTTCATCTTTGGTTTGAATATAATTTTAACATTTCATTACATTTCTCGTACTTTTATTTTACTTTGGGTTTGTATATAAAGTTATGTTACATTGTACATATTCATCCCATTTATTGTATATTCTATTAAATCCCCTCTTGTATATATTCATTTTACTTTCCGCAATTTTTCTTTCTTAGCCTCTTATTTATGTCCGTAGCTTCTTGTTCTGAATGTTTGCAATAAGACTTTGATTTTCTTAATGCCACAATTTTTTCCAAAGGTGGAGTTTGTGTGAACTGGGTGGCTCTTCCCAATGATGGATGGCGTGACAACCTTCTTAAGGGTTTGGGTTCGTTTTTCTTTTTGCTTTTTAGTAGTTAGTGGTAAGGGTACCTCAAGCAAAGTTTCACTTGGGCCTAGCACATTTGCCTTTGATCTCATGGTCAAATATAAATTGTTGTGTTTAGGATGGTGAAAGTCGTGACCTTGAGACTCTTGTGTTGACCGATAATCATCAAGTGGTTTTTCGAGACTATTGTGTGCTCAAATCTTATCTAAGGTCGTTGTGGGCCCCCGACTCTGTGTCTTTAGCAATCCCATAGCTTGTGTGGTGAGAAAATTGAATAGAAAGTCCAAGTCCCGAGCCATTGGTCTAGAACTTGCCCTGAATGTTTGTTTAGGTAAAATCCTAAGTGAATTTTGACTTGAGACATGATTATAGGCTCTCCTTGGTCCAAATGATAGCTTGAACACTTCCATAACCTACCAATGATAAGATCCCTAGTCAACCTTTTTGAGCCTTAGACCTTTTTTCCTTCAATAACCATGATACAAGCCTTTACTTGTTCTAAAAGATACCCTCTCTTGGCACCCGATCTTTTCCTTAGCACATGGAAAAAGTATAAGTTTGGGGGGGGGAGATGAGTATTGCAACAAAGTGGTAAGGCACAAAAATTAAGAAAAGGAAAGGCAATGAAAAAGAAATAAAAGCAAAAAGACAAAAAGAATGTTCATTATGTAAGAGAATAAAAAAGGACTCAAGAAAAGCAAAGAATGAAAGGTGTGGAAAATTAAAAAAGGAGAAAATATTTGAATGAATAATAAAGAGTGACAGTGTGTCTCTCTAACCCCTTAGAAAGTAGTGAAAAAACTTAAAAAGTCAAGTGAATGTGTGCCAAAATGAAACAAAAGAAGTGCTTAAGGGAAGATGAAACCTACTTAGACCATACATTGCCTACCCTGAACCAAAAGCCTTCACTATGTCTCCGCAAAAGCCCTATATAATCTTGAGTTGAATGAAGCTTACATTAGTGGTGACTCACATAAGGAGCAAGCATATGGTACTTAGAGCCAGACTTGTGACTTTTCTTTGATAGAGATGGGTGATTTTCCATTAACCTCATTCTGAGTGCTACTATTCTTGCTTAGGGGGAGTTGAGGATGTGTGAGTTTGGGTTCCACAATGACCAAAGTAATAGAAAGAGTTCTTTGATGTGTTGAGTCAAATCTTGATCCTCTTGTGTCGCACTTAATCCCTGGTGTTTCAAAGAGTAAATATTGTTAATGATTCATTTGTATTGAGGGCAATTGTTAGTCCTAATTGATGCTAGATGATGTCACTTTAGGACATCTGAATTTTCTTGGATTTTCCCTTAAGGGGTGGGTCTTATTTTGTTTGCTTGAGGACAAGAAAGCTTTAGTTTGGGGGAGTTGATAACTAGGGATTTTGATACATTGTATACCCCTTCTTGCTTATGTTTTGATTAGAAAGTCGTACAAAATAGTCCCAAAAGCCTCACAAGTTGTGCTTGATTGTAGGTTTGATCAACAAAGTGACAAGATATCAAAGATCAGCTCAAAAAAGAGTGAAACTTGCACAAGTACCAAGGCAAGACAAAGCTCAGGAAAAATAGGCCCAATGCGGTCGCACACCATTCTGTGCGGTCCGCACAAGTGAGGTTCAGAGAAGGTGATTTCCAGGCCAACAGGCAATGCGGACACATGAGATTTTATGCGGTCCGCACTGAAGTCACTGCGGCCACACTCGATTTAGTGCGGTCCACAGAACCAAAGATTAGAGAGGTTCCAATTTTGGAGATCGAAGCCAATGCGGTCTGCGCTCCATTTCATACAGACCGCACTAGAAGTCACCACGGCCGCACTCGATTCTGTGTGGTCTGCATTGCCCGAGTTCAGAGAGCTGGAATTTTATGTCAAGAGCATTAGTACAGCCGCACGTGATTTTGTGCGGTCCGCACTAGCCCCGTAGGGGTATTTTTGTCCAGATTTTTCAGCTTAGTATAAATAGCTTCTTTTTCCATTTTTAGTTTATCAGATAATTTTTGTACTGGGATACACTCGTGACTTCAAATATTTTAGCTATTTTGAGTACCTTCATTTCAACATTGAATCTTCTAGTTTATCTTAGCAATTAATTAATATGAGTTTTTCTTCATCTATTTCTTTGTTTTCTTCTCTAATTATGAGTAGCTAGACCCATAATCTAGGGTTGTGGCTCAACCCTAGTGTGGGTAATTGATGGGTCTTGTGTTTTGATGCTTGATTGTCTATGGGTGTTTGATATTTGGACTAATTTCATGTTTAATTGCTGAATTAGTGGTTGCAAACACTAGTTTGTGTTTAGTTGACTTTGGCTTTTCTTGAGAAAGAGAGTCTAAGTCTCTGAAATCGGTCCAACAAGGAATTGGGACATACTCAAGAGATTGATAGCCCTAATTAAAGGGTTAAACCTAGAGATAGTAATACCCGACTTGAACCTTGATTGCTTGTGCAAATTTTCATACCCAATTGGTCTTGAGAAAGTCAACTCGGGCAAAATCACTCGAACCACCGAGAGGTGTAGAGTGGATAAAATCATTAAACGGTTATATCATACTCCCCAAATATGTCAATCATGCCTTAGACTCAAGTATCCATCAATTGACCACCTAGGCAAAAGTCACTACCCTAGTGTCTTTTAACCATTTGAACAACTTGCAATAGTTTACTCTTAGCTTATTCTAGTTTAATTTAGCATTGTAGTTTGATAAAATTAGAAGTAAATCAAAAACCCAAAAATGTTAAGAAGTGCAATTTGGAACACATACACAACTCTACTTTAGACAGACACCCGACTCCAACTTATAACTCCCTGTGGAAATCGATCCCGACCTTAATAGGGTAAAAGCTGCTTCGACCCTCTCTCGCTACTCAATATTAGTGCAGGGTTGGCCTCGATCAGAATGAACCAAGGAACCTGCTGCCCGGGTGTAGGATTGGTCGATAAGGGGCCTCGGGGTCGACGCCTGCGTCGAGCTTGGGCTATTGGGGGAAGTCGGGAATGGGATAACAGTTAAGGATATGACTAAACAAGGCTCTTTATGGCTAATACCAAGAAATATAATGAAGAAAAAATAATAAAGCGATAAATGCTAAAGTGGCCGCGGGCCAGTGAGGACGAGCAAGTTAGAAAGAAGAGAGAGAGAGAGAGAGAGAGACATTATTGCACTTGGAGAGAATAGTTGGAGCCACATCAGCTCTTTACAAGGTAGAGCGAGTTCCCTTTATATAGGAGGGGAACTCAGCTATAGTACAACATGCATTAATTGTTTAAGTATGGAGATGGGACGGCTATACGCGACGCTTCGGCTTAGGCCCTAGATAGGACGACTTTGTCAGACTTAGTCGTGTGCCTTGGGAGCTTCCCCCTTTGTTCTCGCTTCGGTTTCTGTCTTCTCTGAGTCGAGCCTTGATGAGCCCCGAGGGAGGGGACTCGGCCGTGGCTTCCCGTCCTTGGGGTCTCAAGGCATTCTTCCGAAATGACTTGATAGCGAGAAATTAAGTCCTCTAATTTCGCCGCGTACAGATAGTCTCCGCGTTTCCTAGAACGAAGCGATGGGAAATGATTCTGACACTTGACTCATCAAGCTTCTTAGAGCAACGTCACACCAGTGATGCAACCTGTGGCACAAGCTTTTGTGGCAACCGGGGCGTCCCATGGACTTGTGTATTTCGACCTCATTCAACGCACTGCTGATTCCCGTTCTCCAAGGTAAATGTACTGCCGTCGATTCGGTTTTTCAAGAATGCAGTAATTGCATCCGCCAGTCAATCTTCCAAAGCCTCGATGACCATATCATTATCCCCTATAAATAGGGGTGCCTTGGCATTGTTTTTCCTATCCCATTAACCTCGTTGACTCATTTTCCCATTCTTTCTTATCATCTTCTCTGGTGGGAATCCCTTGGGGGATTGAGTTGGGAACCTAGAGGAGGTGGTGGTCATAGGAATCTCCCTCGAGTATGCGTTCCCGAGGGGGCGGTGCTCGAGGATGCTGATACCGAAGATGGACCCTTGAGGACGGACCGGGCTCTCGGTTTTCATCACATGTACATCCTTCTGTTCCTCCATTTTTGTTGTATAGAACCTCCGTAGGCTTCTGTAGTTGTATGTAAGGACCTCTTGAGGGCTGTTGTATATGGATTTTTATGAATATGATATACTTTATTGACTTCTGCTTTTGATTTTTGCCATATTTTTGTATGCTCTCGTGTCTTTCGAGGCTTTTGAATGTTTTCCTTTGTTGTTGACCGTTGATACCTAACTTGGATGCGAGCGTTCTTCCCGATCCTCTACTTATCGACATGGCCCCTTTTCGAGCCCATCGTCGTACCTCGGATCAAGCCTGGATTGATCTGATAGGCTCGGGTTGTCAAGCCCTCCGTGTTGTCTGAAGATAGTATGCAGAGCTTTCGAGAATGTTATCCTAAATGAAGGTTAGCTTCGGGTACCTGGGTGTCCCTTTTGAAAATGATGTAGATAGCTTTTTAAGGCGTATGTGATAGACTTCTGTTGAAAAGTTGCCTGTACTCAGGGGCTGCCTCGAGCCTTCGTGGAGCCTTTATGATCGGAGCTTTGTGTGCTTATTTTTAGAAAAGGAAACCATGAGACTGGGTACTGCCTTGAGTCGACTGATGGCGTTGAAAGCTTCCTAAAGCCCAACTTGTTTTTTGGCGGAGGTCCTCGAGGTCCGGCACTGTCTCGAGACTAGACAATACAGATGATTCCTTGAGGCGTGGCCTCTTGTCGATGGATGTCTCTGGGGTGGGGTATTACCCATCGATCTGTACCAAGGATGTTGGCTTTTTCGAAAGACCTTACTATTTCAGATAGCTGCCCTTCCGCTTTGGCATAGGGTTCTTCATTTCTTCAGGCGCAAAAAGCGTTGGCGCATGTCCTTGATCTGGTTTGTCAATTTTACCATAGTTATGGCAACTACTTCGGGGCCGGCCCGACAGGGAGTGGGGAGTGCTGCTCTCGATGCTCAGGATCCGCGGGAGTTCATTTTGAAGACCGTGTCTTTGATAAAAGAGGAACATTTGGAGATGTTGAGGAGATACTGCGGATGGAACAAGGGGATAACGCTATAGGTGCGTTCCCCATATGGGAGTATCACGGACTCCACTGATGGATTCTTGAGCTTATACCTATATCCTTTCGCATTTTATTGTCACGCCCCAACTTCGGAAGGTGTGACCGGCGCTCAATCGAGTGAACCCAACTGAGCAAGCCTTATCAACCGCTATCTACCCAACTCGATAGGAATAATGAAGCCATGCTTACCTTTTTTAAAACTAGAAAAGATAGTACATTCAACGTCTTAGTTCATTTTATATCACAACATTTAAAACATGGTTAAACTTCCATGGTTCCATACAAGTTATAGTGTAGAAGAAAGCAAGAGTACAAGGTTACAACATGGTCCATTGACCTATCCAATACCCATACATAACCCACACAAATGTCAACGGAGCCTCTAAGAATACAAAAGACGTGATAACAATGCCGACAACAAGGCCCCGATTATACCTCAAAAGTGAAAGTCCAAAATAAGAAAATGTACAATATAACCCCTTGAAGGAGAAAGGGGCTCACCAAGACTTTGAGAAGAAGGTACTCCGCTATGCGCGATCGACACTATCCGCAATGTAGCCACCTACATTCATAAAAAAATGTAGCGCCCCCGGCAAAAGGGACGTTAGTGCCATCGAATAGCACTAGTATGTATAACTAAACACCATTTTACTAGAAAGAACTATCAAGCAAGTACAAGTAAATCACATGAGTAAATCAAATATGCAATTCATTCAATCCTTCATATAATTCCAAAACTTAGTTTGGAGCATTTCTTTCATATCTTCATCACTGTTCTCAATATCACCGCTATCTTGAGCGGAGTCCGACCACGACCCGACCGGCTAGTTTGCCTCATTGGAGGCATATATCTCAATCACTATTTCATTTCCCTTATCCGGAGTTCAATATCAGCACATTACCACCATGTGTGCGGCATGGTGTCCGATCACGACCCGATCGGCTAGGCCGCCTTATCTAGGCGTTGTTCCTTTCTCATTAGTCATCACATCTGAATCTTTATTTCATATATACATATCATATCAATTCCTTGGCACTCAGGGCCACCATTATCACATCGTTTTCCATTTTCAGTGTTCATCTTGCAGGTTGTGATCATAGGCATATACAAAAGTAATTCAAGTTGACGTAAAGGTAAGTGGGCACATAACTAGCATGAATAATTCTCAGTTTCTATCTTGTCTTATAGCCTAAGCATTTCAATACATAATTGTATTCTTCATACTTCTCTAATTATCAAGAATGGTACATTACTCACATTAAGGCACATCCTTCACGAATATGTGTAGTTAATTGCAAATCAATTAATGCACAATAACAATCAATACACTAACCAATTCAAATCTTACCACACTTTCGTAAATGCCAACTGAGCTCAATTTCTAATAAAAGGGGGTTATAGCCATACATACCTCAAAGAGCTTTTCTTTAAGTTACTACAACATTCCGAAAATACTAGCAATGCCCATCTACTTCGAGACATAACAAAATTGAACACAAATTAGGAAGATATTCATAATTCTAACTCATTTGAGCATTTTATCAAACACCATATGAGCGTTAAATCTTTATGGTCCTTTTATAGAGGATTTCATCAACCCACAACCCATACTTTTCCATTTTTATCTCAACCATGTTCCTACACCTTTTGACAACACATGCAAACAAGATAACAACTCCAATACCCACAAACTTTCTTGATAAATACCCGCCTTTAGCTAAAATTCGAAATTAAGGGTTAGGGTATAGAATCTTACCTCAAAGATGAAGAGCTGTAGACATGTGATTTTTGACCGTCCCCAAGATCTTTTATATATTAGCGTAAAATATTTAATTTAGGCATAATATAGATATTTTAAGTAATTTTGACTCTTTTACTTTATTTTAGTACAAGAAAACAAAATTTACAACAAAACAAAAAATATATATATAATAATATAATAATAAGTTCATTAATATTTGTAGTCATTTTTAATCCAAAAGAAAAATATAAAAATAGTATCGTATTTTTATTTTTAATATATTATTTGAAAATACAAAAAATAGATTTGTTTTAATGGTTAGTTTTGTTTTAATAAACTATTTTAATAGTAGAACTAATTAATAAATGGGCGCGTATTTTTAATCTCATTTGCGGCAAAAGAATAGAGCTGGGGCTCGAGCAACCCATCTTTAGGCCTAGTTTTGGACCTAGCCCACAATTGTCAAGCCCATAATTCCTAGGCCCATACCCTTTAACCTAAAAACCCTACCCAAAAACCCTAAAATCGAGACTATAAAAAAGAAGAAAAGAATAAGAAAAACAAAAAGGGAGGAAGAAGCTAAAAAAGCAGCAAAGCTGCGCAACCCAAACGACCTTACCTCTAAAAGAACAACCCCCCCTGATCATCATCTTCCCGGATTCACGACTGTGGTGCTCTTCTTCTTCATGTAACAACCAGCGTTCAACAGCTTTGTAGAGTGCAAAACAAAACCCTACCCCCCTCGTTCATGATTTGCTTGAAGCAGCAATCCATGGCTTGATGTCGAACGAAATAACGGACCCCCCTTCCCCCACGAGTTTATCTTCTCCATTGGAGCTAACAGACGAAGAAAATAACAGACCCCCTTGTGCATGGATCTCTAGCACAAAAACGACCCCCCCACCCCGTTATTCATCTTCTCCGGACAATCCCTAGCGGTCGACGAGTAGCTGCTGCCTCGTCCTTCATCGAACATCCAAAATCCAAACGCCGCGGCTTTCGTCTTCAACCCATCGTCCAGCTTCACGTCGCCCAGCCTCCATTAAACCAACCAAAAGTTACGCCTCCTCGTCTCAGTTTCTTATTCTTCATTTCACAACCAAAAGTTTCCTCCGGAACATCGAACCAACCAAACTTCAACTCCAAATCGTTGCTCCCTGTCATGGAGTTTATCGATGTTGTTTTCCGAGTTTAGCTCAAGTTCTCAGGTGAGTTCCGAGGTCACCGAGGTTTTGGTATTGGTTCAAGGCTCAGGTCGTTAGCTCGATTTGGTCCGCTGTGTCGGAAGTTTTCTTCGTCGTATACATTGAAAATATGCAGAAATAAAGGTCCGTTTTCTCTTATTAAATTCGAATCTTCATCTCCAGTTCAAATCCCACAATGAGATTCTTGTTAGATGTATTAGATCTAGAATCACATGCTAAGTTCTTATACTAACTGAAGCAAGTTATAATTAGTTCCATTTTTGCTTTGGTTATTATTGCAAATTGTATATATATGGTCATGTATTGGAGAAATCACATCGCTAAAATTGTTTGGATTGCTCCAGTCAACAGGTTGTTGTGGTTGCTAAGAGTCGGTCGTGGGGTAATGGTAGAAAAACGATTTGCAAGTTTAATCTGATTTCTTTGTCTTAAGCACTAAGGATTCTGTTGTTACTTATTTAATTAGGACATGGGGTTTCCATTTAATTTGTACTACTTTATGGGTTTAATTATTGGGGTATAGTTAGATTGGAATGAATCTGCATTTCTTATGAGTTTTTATTGCTTTTGAATTAATTTATATGCCCGTCTTTTTAGTGCTGCTGTTAAAAATTAATAGAGTAATGAATTTGGAATTAAGATATAAGTTTCCATAGATAGTTTACGGTCAAGTTGATTCGGAATTAGACTAAAACAAAATGGTGATTTGGTTTAAAATGTCAATAATGTGAACTGTGGCTGGCACCTTAGGTTAACGTATGCGAACTTAACTTTTAACAGGCTTAAGTTTGGATTATTGTTTTTACCATGCCAGTTTTGTTCGATAGAATCATAGTTTAGATTGATATTGTGTTTCCCGTGGTTGTTAAGAGTATGCTTAGGCCGTTAACGATCGTGAGCATGAGTAACTTGTTTTTTAGTTAAGTACAATCTTTTGAAATAATTCGAGGTTTCGTGCCAAATAAAATCGCAAGAATGTATGGCCTTCGCTTAATTGACTTGAATCCTTAGAATTTGGGAGGGCCATTTAGCGAACTTCATGGCTTTTCCCCAAAATAATATTACGTTAGAATCTTTAGGCGCGGTTTTAATTAAATGACCTTCTTAAAAATCGGGTGCGCATTGATGCGACTCAAATCCAAATCTCGACGAAGTCGAAATGTGTTGATAACTACGGGTGCATTGATTGCGAAGTGGTTCGAAACGCGTTTTCATGATGTCGCAATTCTTTAAAAATAATTATAATAAAAGCGGTGTAAAATTAATAAAAGGCACATGAGCTAGCATGTATTAAAATCAGATAAAATCAAATACAACAGTTAAGTGACCGTGCTAGAACCACGGAACCCGGGAATGCCTAACACCTTCTCCCGGGTTAACAGAATTCCTTACTCGGATTTCTGGTTTGCGGACTGTTAACAGAGTCATAAATTTCCTCGGTTCGAGATTCAACCGGTGACTTGGGACACCATTAATCTCTCAAGTGGTGACTCTGAATATTAATAATTAAATCCCATTCCGATTGTCCTTTAATTGGAAAAACTCCTTTACGTCCTTGCGGGGTGTAGGCAGTAAAAAGGAGGTGTGACAGCTCTGGCGACTCTGCTGGGGATTAAAACCCAGAATCTCTGGTTCAGGGTTCAGAATTCGAGCTTAGATAAATTGTTGTATTTGATTGTATCTGATTTTCCTACATGTTTTGTGCTAAATGTTACCGCTTTGATATTATCTGAACTGTATATAAACTGTGCCGACACCCTTCTCTCTTCACCTCCGAGGATGTGCTTACTGGTTGAGACTCCCTATTCTGTTAGTGTCAGACCTTGAAATAAGAAAGAGGTCGGACAAGTTACTAAGCCGGATGGCCTTTTGGTTCCCGGAAAGTTGCCCCCTCCTCGACTTGAGTCGTCCACTCGGGTACACAGTCTAGAACACCTACCCAGGTTTTGAACATAGTATAATGTGACTTCATGCCGGATCCCTAGTAGGAACGATTATTTGCATCATGTTGCATTTGACTTAGGGGACTCAACACAGGGGTTGGGTCCGTCTAGGACTAGCAACCTGAAATGAAAAGACCATCCTGATACATCCTACTTGCTTTGTACATATATTTGTTTCGAACCTGCATGTTGACCGGTTTCTGAATCTCGGGAATTTTGGAAAATTGAAAAAAAAAAAGAGAAAAGAGGAAAAAAAAATATCAGTTAGGGAGTTAATTGATTATTTTAGAAATAAAAAATCAATAACCAATTACTGGCGAAACGCTGCCAAAATTTTGAGAAAAAAAAAGGAAAAATGTTTTATTTTGTTTTACTAAAAAAAAAGCCAATAGAAAAAAAGAGTCTTTTAATTTTGGAAAGTTGGTTGTTGAAAAAGAAAAGGATAAAAAGAGTCATTGTTTTAGTTTGAAAAACATAAGTTGTTTCATTATTTGTTGAAAAAGGAAGGGAAAAAGAGTCTTTTATTTTTAGTTTGGAAAAATAGGTTGTTTTATTGTCTGTGGAAAATGAAAAGGAAAAAGAGTCTGTTATTTTTAGCTTGGAAAAATAGGCTGTTTTATTTGTTGAAAAGAAAAAGAAAAAAAGAGAGTCTTGTTTCTAAAAATAGTTTTTATTCGCTTATGAAATGCCAAAAATAAAAATGGAAAAGAGTCATGTTTTAAAATAGTTCGGTTAATTCACCCGAACTACGCATGGTTTGATTCTCACAGGGCGTGAGATACGTAGGCAACCCTCATCGGGTCCAACCTCCCCTTTGCTAAAATAACCAAAAAATATCAAAATTTTAATTTTTGTCATAAATAAACCAGATGATGCCGTTTTTTGTCAAAAATAGCCAAATGTTCCCAAACGGGGCGCCGGAAGGCTGACTTTGCATAAACCGCCACCTTTGGTCGTATTTTGATTTTTGACCCTCACAGCCTTAAAATCTTTGCCCCCGAGGCGCAGGAAGGCCGTGTTTGCAATACCATGTCATTTATTTTAATTTTGAAAAAAAACAAGAAAAGAGTCAATGGTCAAGTGAATACCGTTCGGATTTTGGTTCAAAGTTGGCATATAGGGGAAGGAATCTGTCATTTTGTTTTTGGGTTTGTATTTATTTTGATTAGAGTATCTGGGTCATTTGACTTTCGAGTATGTATTGCATCGTTAAGTTGGTCAGTTTTGTCGTTATTATGAAAATGGAAAATTCCAAAAAATATTTTATTGTCATTTACCTTTTATTTGCAAGAACTACGCACGGTCTGATTCATGCGGGGTCATGATACGTAGGCAATCTCCATAAGATTTGACCGCAACCAAAAAAAATGAGAAATGAAAAATGGAAAAGAAGAATTGAAAAAGTGGGAAAAGATGTTGTGAATAATGAGGACAACCCAATCCATTCTAACATGTTTTGTTTTGAATTGTGAAGAAAGTTGAGGTGGTCGGTTGTGGTAAGATGGAAACACAAGATCCAAGGAAAATGATAACTGACATCGAAGCTGTTACGAGTGCTCGAAAGACTCAGGGTCAGAGGGTTCAAAAAGGGTCTACTGTGGTTGAGGAAAATAGAACATTGAAACAACAAATGACCAAAATGCGTCAAGCCTGGGCCAATGGCCAAGGACAGCCTTGTCACGAGTCACAATTTGCTACACAGCAAGAACAGTACCACTATCCCGAGTACCACTCGTACTCGTTTGATCTTCCTGCAAACATCGAGAAGCCTGCCCGAAAGAGGGTACAGGAAGAAATAACCCAAAGAGTGAAAAGATTAGAACAACGGTTGAAAAACACGCAAGCAATGGCAGGTCAAAAGAGCGTTGCTTTCAGAGATCTATGCATGTTCCTCGATGTCCACTTGCCGTCTGGTTTCAAGGTTCCCAAATTTGAAAAGTACAATGGACATGGAGACCCCATAGCCCACCTGAAAAGGTATTGCAACCAATTGAGAGGTGTGGGAAGAAATGAAGAATTGCTTATAGCTTATTTTGGGGAAAGCCTCACGGGTGTAGCATCTGAATAGTTTTTAGATCAAGACACATCTTGCTGGTACGTCTGGGATGACATGGCACGGGCCTTTGTCAAATAATTTCAATACAATATCGACATCGCCCCAGACCACATTTCCCTGTCTAACCTAAACAAGAAACCAACTGAAAGTTTCAGGGAATATGCCATCAAATGGAGAGAGCAGGCAGCTAGAGCTAAGCCACCCATGGATGACCACGAGTTAATCACTGTCTTTCTACAGGCTCAAGAGCCAGATTATTTTCAATACATGACATCCGCAGTGGGTAAATCCTTCCCGGAAGCAATCAAAATGGGAGAAATGGTGGAGAACGGTCTTAAGACAGGCAGAATTATAAGTCAAACAGCTCTCAAAGTTACAGCTCAAATTGTCCAAATTGAATCTGGTAACACGAATGAGGGGGATGAAGAAATCATGGTGATATCAGGGTCGAGAAGAGGTCCTAGGAGAACATCCCGAAGGTATGTGCAGCCTCATCAAGTTTCCCATGACCCCCTTAAGCATTACTATCCACCACCAAATCACCCAAGAAAGCGAGCACGAGTATCACAAAATCTCCACCAGCCTCCGCAAAATTTTCAACTACCTTGTAACCCACATCCAAGCCAGGGGTATAGAAGGGAACAAAAGTTGAAAGATAGTTTTACACCAATAGGAGAGTCCTATGCAAGCTTATTTGAGAAGTTAAAACAACATGACATGATTGCACCCATTCCTCCAAATCAGGTGGACCGACGTGCGAGAAGCTTTGACTCATCTAAAAGGTGTGAATACCACTCCAATGCTCTGGGGCACAATGTGAAAAATTGTCGGGATTTGAAAAGAGAAATAGAAAGGATGATCCAGGAAAATTTGATTCAAGACAGTGGCACCCAGAATATCACGCTGCATCCCTTACATGAAGAGGCACACTTGGTGAGGATGATGCCCAGTGACATGGGGTATGAGAATACTCTTGGGAACTTGTTGACTGAAGTTGAAAATACTGAAGCAGATAGTGGTCATGGCAATATGGATGCGAAGCTTAGTGGCTAAGATGCCGTGCTTGTAATTGGAAAGACGCTCCATTCCTAAGTCAGCTGGGGAGGAGCTTTGGTGGTCCATTTGGCTGTCATTTCTGTTGTCCGGATTATTTGCAGGGTTGTAATCCGGATATTGTCTTGTGTTCAAACCCTCCTATCCTTTCATTTTTGTCTAGATTGTTTAGTCGTAGTGGTTTGTCTAGGGTTGTCTAGGTTTGTTTCAGTTCATTTTAGGGTTGCAATCCAGTTTGTTTTGTTTTGTCTTGTTATTCGAATTGTTTCATCGTTTGTCTAATGCAAATTCCGATCTGTTGTTACTCCCAATCATTTTCTTTGTTTAGTTCTTTTCTATCTTTTTGTTTTGCCTTTTGTCGGTTCTAGTGACATGACATGCACGCATAATTCTCAGTCTGATTTTCAAAAGTTGCGAAGCAATGAGACCATTTTGAAAACGATAAGGACACTTGAGGAAATGAGAACAGATTGGGACATTTTGAGATTGTTTGATGCCCGAACCATGTGAAACTGGGGCAAGTAAAACATAAAAATTCCCGTAAAAGCAAGTTGGCCAAATTGACAGGGGGCTGGTCGTAGTAATAAGAGTAAGAGTGTTGTCGAATGGCACATTATATCTGACAGATGTAGAAGAAAAATGTGTGGAAATGGTCGTCAATTCCGATGCGGTCAAGAGATGATGTGTATGGGTTCTTTATTCTGATTGTACTTGTTTGTATTTTGCATATTTTGAAGTTTGAAATGACGAAGGCGTTTTGTTTTGCTATCTAAACACTTTACCCTTTTGTCACCCTTTTTGAGCCTTATTGGTTTTCTTTCATACCCCTCTTTCGGAATCAATAGCACAATCAAAGAAACGTAAGTGCCGGAGATAAGAAAATGGAAAAAAAAGAAAGGAAGGGAAGGAAAAGAAGAAGGA
Source organism: Nicotiana tabacum (assembly GCF_000715075.1). Lineage (NCBI taxonomy): Eukaryota > Viridiplantae > Streptophyta > Magnoliopsida > Solanales > Solanaceae > Nicotiana > Nicotiana tabacum. The sequence continues at coordinate 54,954,588 of NC_134086.1, forward strand.
AAAGGAAGGAGAGAAAAGGAGAAAGAAAGAAAGAAAGGAAAAGAAAGAAAAGAAAAGAAAAAAGAAGAAAGAAAAGAAATAAAAAGAAAAATGAAGAAAAGAAAGGAAAAAAGCAAAAAAATAAAACACAATATAAAGAAAAGAAGAGAAAGAAAATCACAACAACGTAGTCTCTGTGATGTGAACTACGTTTGACTTGATCCCGAAAGGGTACGTAGGCAGCCTCTCTGAGGTTCAGTCATACCAAAACAAAAATCCAAAAGTCCCCAAGCAAGAAATTGGGGCAGAAATTGTGGTTGTTGTGTGAAGTTGGATTCCGAAAGTTGTAATTTTAACCCATTTCGAAATTGTTTTGAGCCTCTTATACCCTTTCTTTCTAACCCATCCAAAAGCCTACATTACGGTCCAAAGAAAGACCTTCTGATCAGTCTTTGAGAAATGTCAAGTCAAACAGGTAAGGTAATTCATGTCAGGGGCAACACTCCGGTCCAAACAAGGAAAATGAAAATGAGAGAATTTTATTGATGAAAATCCTCATGGGTATCGCAAGGTGATGAAAACTGAGAGAAATAAAAAATGAGAGAGTCTTATTGGTGAAAACCTTCACGGGCACCTTGAGGAGATAGTAAGTTGGGAGAAAGAACGAAATGAGAGAGGTTTGATGGTGAAAACCCTTTGGGGCACTACAAGCCGAATAAAGAATGCGAATCAAATTGGATAAGCGGAGCAATGAAGCCCAGTTTCACGGCAAAAAGGAACAACAAGAGCTGAACATCAGATTTGCTTAACAGAATAGGTCGCATGTGTATGTCAAGGTCATTAGAGTCGGTATCCACATCCGATAGGTTTCTACTGTGTAGTTTTCTTGTTAGGAATCATCTATTTCTATTTGTCCTTTACTTTGTTCCTTTTGTTTTGTTTATGTCCCCTTTCTGAGTCTTTTGGTCGTAGCAAGTGTGGAATGACTTCAAAATTGGCCACCAGCTTTCCAATTGCACAAAATGGGGTCACAAGTCAGGAAAAATAACAAGAGCACTGAGCTGGTAATAATCCACATAGTTTGGGATCTTTATGAAACACAAAGTTTGGTAGATGTCGGTTCAGGAATAATGCAACAGATAGAGGGTATTGGGATTGAACGGGGAAAAAGGGTATTTCAGTGACACAGATGACGGAGAAAGTGGTTAATCAGTAAACATGCAAGACCTTCAAGAAGAATCCGTTGTCGCAGAAAACATATGGGGTCAGATAAGAAGACTAGAAGTAATAATTGAGAGATAGTCCTCAAGAAGGGTGGAAGTTATCAGCCAAGTTTCAAAGATAGTCGGAGAACGCAAAGCACGGAAAGGAGAAAAGGAAAGCCATCCCAGCGGGAGTACCACAACCAACCACCGCACTTTAAGACTGACAGAATTTTCTTTGATTTGAAACAGGGGCATGGAAATGTTATTTATGGCAGAAGATATGCTACAGGAGGATCACCGAACTGGGGCAGATAATTTTCTGTCATGTTGAAATTTTTTCGGGTACCCATATGAAGAACATAAGGGTCAATACAAGTGTTTTTAAAAAAAGAGAAAATGAGAGGGAAGTAGTTTTCAGGAAAGAAACACCAGTTCTAAGAAAAGTAATTTTTGGAGAAATGAAACACTAGTTTTTAGGGAAGTAGTTTTTTGAAGGAGGACAACACCAGTTTTTAGGGAAGCGGTTCTGAAAGAAGATAATTCAAGTTAGTGGGTAGATAAAACAAATTTTGAAGGAAAATGGTTAGATGAAAATCTTAGTCTGATGAATTTTTCACCTAAGATAAAGGAATCTTAGTCTGTTGAATCTTTCACCTAAGATAAAGAAATCTTAGTCTGTTGAATTTTTCACCTAAGATTAAAATCTTAGTCTGATGAATCTTTCACCTAAGATAAAGGCAGAAGTTGGAAAAACGAAAGGAAGGCAGAATTTGAGGAGAAAGAAAGGAAAGCATAATTTAAAGAAGGGGAAGGCAGATGTCGAAAAAAAAAGAGGAAGACATAATTAGGGAACAAGGAAGGAAGGCAGAATTTGAAAAGAAAGGTAGTTGGAATTTGGAAAATTAAGAAAGTCGGGATCACACAAAAAGGGACCTAGTCTGATGAATTATCTCCTAGAGTCAAAATCTTAGTCTGACGAATCTTCCTCCTGAGATCACACAAAAATGGACCTAGTCTGATGAATTATCTCTTAGAGTCACAATCTTAGTCTGATGAATTTTTCACTTAAGATAAAGATAAATCTTAGTCTGTTGAATCTTTCTCCTAAGATGAAAATCTTAGTCTGATGAATTTTTCACCTAAGATAGAGATAAAAATCTTAGTCTGTTGAATCTTTCTCCTAAGATGAAAATCTTAGTCTGATGAATTTTTCACCTAAGATAAATTCTAAATTTTAAGATACATTTTAGTCTTTAAATTTTTTTTTAAAAAAAGTTGCATTCCAGTCTTATCACAATTCAAGTTTTGGTTCTTATTAGTATGTGGTAACAAACAACCAGTTTTCCAAACTGGAGCAGAAAGTTTTCTTTGTTTTGTCTATTTTTGTGAAGTCAGGAGCCCGCCTGGATAATAGAGGAATACATTCAAATTTTAAGCAATCAGGAGCCCGCCTGAAGAACAGAGGTGATACAATTCAAATTTTTAGTTCTCAATCGATTTCTTTGTCTTTTTTGAAGTCAGGAGCCCGCTTAAAGAACAGAGGCATACAACTCAAGTTTCGGAAATCAGGAACTCGCCTGGATAACAGAGGAATACATTCAATTTCAAGTTCAGCAATCAGGCACCCACCTGGAAAAAAGGGAATTCAATTCAGTAAGCAATTCAGAAGTTGATGAAGGATTTGAGATGCTCAAGACATGGCCGAGGTCACAAGCACTACATGTCCGGTCCTGACCCAGAAGCTGTAGAAGAACGAGCTAGCACCTGCAGCTAACAAGTGTCATGGTTCAAATCTAAAGTCTGTATGAAGAACCATTCAAGACTCAAGATCAAGCTTCAGAAGACTTATAGATAGGGATCTTGTAACTCGTAGTCGATAGGCTTAGCTAGTCTTTTTCATCTTTTGATTTTTGATGTAATAATAGGGACCGCAGACCGGAACCTCGACGGAACGGTACCTCGGCCGGCTCTCCACCTCGGTATACTCCATCACCTCACTCATTTCTGAACTACACGTGGCCTGATTCCTTTATAGCCAAGGATATGTAGGCAGCTCAGATACCGGGACTCGGTCACACTCCCTTCTCTCTTAGCTTTAGTCTCTCCAAATAAGGGTCGGGTCAAAAACCTGTCTAGTCAGTCTTTGTCTGAAAACTCTTACGTTTCCAGTCAAAGAGGGGCAGCTGTAGACATGTGATTTTTGACCCTCCCCAAGATCTTTTATATATTAGCGTAAAATATTTAATTTAGGCATAATATAGATATTTTAAGTAATTTTGACTCTTTTACTTTATTTTAGTACAAGAAAACAAAATTTACAACAAAATATATACAACAAAAAATATATATATAATAATATAATAATAAGTTCATTAATATTTGTAGTCATTTTTAATCCAAAAGAAAAATATAAAAATAGTATCGTATTTTTATTTTTAATATATTATTTGAAAATACAAAAAATAGATTTGTTTTAATGGTTAGTTTTGTTTTAATAAACTATTTTAATAGTAGAACTAATTAATAAATGGGCGCGTATTTTTAATCTCATTTGCGGCAAAATAATAGAGCTGGGGCTCGAGCAACCCATCTTTAGGCCTAGTTTTGGACCTAGCCCACAATTGTCAAGCCCATAATTCCTAGGCCCATACCCCTTAACCTAAAAACCCTACCCAAAAATCCTAAACTCGAGACTATAAAAAAGAAGAAAAGAATAAGAAAAACAAAAAGGGAGGAAGAAGCTAAAAAAGCAGCAAAGCTGCGCGACCCAAATGACCTTACCTCTAAAAGAACAACCCCCCCTGATCATCATCTTCCCGGATTCACGACTGTGGTGCTTTTCTTCTTCATGTAACAGCCAGCGTTCAGCAGCTTTGTAGAGTGCAAAACAAAACCCTACCCCCCTCGTTCATGATTTGCTTGAAGCAGCAATCCATGGCTTGATGTCGAACGAAATAACGGACCCCCCTTCCCCCACGAGTTTATCTTCTCCATTGGAGCTAACAGATGGAGGAAAAGCTTGGAGGAAAAGCAGCAAAGCTGCGCATGGATACGACCCCCCCCCCCCCCCGTTAGTCATCTTCTCCGGACAATCCCTAGCGGTCGACGAGTAGCTGCTGCCTCGTCCTTCATCGAACATCCAAAATCCAAACGCCGCTGCTTTCATCTTCAACCCATCGTCCAGCTTCACGTCGCCCAGCCTCCATTAAACCAACCAAAAGTTCCGCCTCCTCGTCTCAGTTTCTTATTCTTCATTTCACAACCAAAAGTTTCCTCCGGTACATCGAACCAACCAAACTTCAACTCCAAATCGTTGCTCCCTGTCATGGAGTTTATCGATGTTGTTTTCCGAGTTTAGCTCAAGTTCTTAGGTGAGTTCCGAGGTCGCCGAGGTTCTGGTATTGGTTCAAGGCTCAGGTCGTTAGCTCGGTTTGGTCCGCTGTGTCGGAAGTTTTCTTCGTTGTATACATTGAAAATATGCAGAAATAAAGGTCCGTTTTCTCTTATTAAATTCGAATCTTCATCTCCAGTTCAAATCCCACAATGAGATTCTTGTTAGATGTATTAGATCTAGAATCACATGCTAAGTTCTTATACTAACTGAAGCAAGTTATAATTAGTTCCATTTTTGCTTTGTTTATTATTGCAAGTTGTATATATATGGTCATGTATTGGAGAAATCACATCACTAAAATTGTTTGGATTGCTCCAGTCAACAGGTTGTTGTGGTTGCTAAGAGTCGGTCGTGGGGTAATTGTAGAAAACGATTTGCAAGTTTAATCTGATTTCTTTATCTTAAGCACTAAGGATTCTGTTGTTACTTATTTAATTAGGACATGGGGTTTCCATTTAATTTGTACTACTTTATGGGTTTAATTATTGGGGTATAGTTAGATTGGAATGAATCTGCATTTCTTATGAGTTTTTATTGCTTTTGAATTAATTTCTATGCCCGTCGTTATAGTGCTGCTGTTAAAAATAAATAGAGTAATGAATTTGGAATTAAGATATAAGTTTCCATAGATAGTTTACGGTCAAGTTGATTCAGAATTAGACTAAAACAAAATGGTGATTTGGTTTAAAATGTCATTAATGTGAACTGTGGCTGGCACCTTAGGTTAACGTATGCGAACTTAACTTTTAACAGGCTTAAGTTTGGATTATTGTTTTTACCATGCCAGTTTTGTTCGATAGAGTTATAGTTTAGATTGATATTGTGTTTCCCGTGGTTGTTAAGAGTATGCTTAGGCCGTTAATGATCGTGAGCATGAGTAACTTGTTTTTTAGTTAAGTACAATCTTTTGAAATAATTCGAGGTGTCGTGCCAAATAAAATCGCAAGAATGTATGGCCTTCACTTAATTGACTTGAATCCTTAGAATTTGGGAGGGCCATTTAGCGAACTTCATGGCTTTTCCCCAAAATAATATTACGTTAGAATCTTTAGACGCGGTTTTAATTAAATGACCTTCTTAAAAATCGGGTGCGCATTGATGCGACTCAAATCCAAATCTCGATGAAGTCGAAATGTGTTGATAACTACGGGTGCATTGATTGCGACGTGGTTCGAAACGCGTTTTCATGATGTCACAATTCTTTAAAAATAATTATAATAAAAGCGGTTTAAAATTAATAAAAGGCACATGAGCTAGCATGTATTAAAATCAGATAAAATCAAATACAACAGTTAAGCGACCGTGCTAGAACCACGGAACCCGGGAATGCCTAACACCTTCTCCCGGGTTAACAGAATTCCTTAGTCGAATTTCTGGTTCGCGGACTGTTAACGGAGTCATAAATTTCCTCGGTTCGGGATTCAACCGGTGACTTGGGACACCATTAATCTCTCAAGTGGCGACTCTGAATATTAATAATTAAATCCCGTTCCGATTGTCCTTTAATTGGACAAACTCCTTTACGTCCTTGCGGGGTGTAGGCAGTAAAAAGGAGGTGTGACCTACTGTGGTTTTCCTTGTTAATCCTTCAAAAATTGAGCAAGAGTTGTAGAAGAATTGATGAGGAACACTTTCCTACTCTAGGGCATTCTCTCTCTCGTAAAGTATCTGATTTTTGCTCAAGAAATGGTCCCTTCCATCTATTTGACGAAATGAGGTCATTTTATAACAAAAAACCAATTTTGTATAGCCGCACCACGTGGGGAGCCGCATGGGGTGCCGTGGTTGTGAAAAAAGGTGCTCAGAAAACGTTTTTGGATGCTCTCTGTACCTCCCCACAGGCGCGCCGCATGGGGCACCGCGGTAGTGTAAAATTCTGCGCTGCTTTTGGTAATTTGGTCATAACTTCTGGTATAAGTGTTTGATTGACAAATGGTTTGAAGCGTTGGAAACTAGACTCAAAGACCTTTCATTTGTTGGGCATCACACAAAACCTTATATAAATATAGATATACTTGTCCAAAGTGAGGTCTTGTGCGTACTCATTTACAACTTTAGTCTATTTGGTAATTTTCCAACTTGTCTTAGACTTAGGCTTCTCCTTAGACCCTAAATCAATTATACTAAGACTTATACACTTATTACCATATCCAAATGATATCCATAATATCATTAATCCTCATTTGCATGCAAGATAAAATAATTAGCCTACCTTGGCACCACGAAATCTTAAATTACTAAGCAAAATTTTCTGGGGCTTTACATTGGCCCCCTTGATAGGGTCGTGCTTGATTTTTGCTTGAAGTATCGGGTTAGTTTGGTGCAGATACATCCGTCATTTTGGTGAGTGGTGCTGTTGATGAGGTCCTTTGCGGAGAGGGCTGGGCTTGAATTCACGCTTAGTCACCTCGTCAGGTTGTACCGGCCCTTTCATCACCAAGGTCTGCTAACCCTGAGGTTCCATTCATCCACGCCCTTTGTTGTTGATGACGAAGAAGATGGTGATCGAGAATGGGCCAGTTAGTTCATCCGGGTTTGGACGGCCGACATTATCCCTGTAGAGCTTTTGCCATTTTTCGAGGGATGGAATTATGCACATGAGTGGAGTGTCATGTGCTTTTTTATATTTCACTTATAGCAAAAATCAGTTGAGTAATTGTGTTTTTCCCCTTTTGCAGCAACTTTATGGATGCCGGGCGAAGTTCTTGACCTGCCGGGCTGGGTCCGGAGGTTGGCGACCTATTCAACCTGCGATGAGCATAGGTGGCGAGCTGTATTATGAATCAGATGGGGAGCAAAATACCAAGGTACGCTTGCATGCTGCCTTTGCCTTGGCCTTCGTGTATTTGAGGTAACATTTTCCCCTTACTTTTGTACTGGCCTTGCCGTTTGTAGGTATCAGTCAGTTCCTTAGGATGAGGTAGTGCTTTCCGAAGAGGGGAAGGAGTCGTCGGCCCCCAAGCTGAGGGATGATGGCGATTAACGGGATCTATGCCCGCAGTGTGATAGAGCTTTTAGTGGCGCTGAACAAGCCCGTGTCTTCGAGGAGAGGGAATCGTCCGAGCTTGTGGTTCCTGGGGTGTTTGATTCCCGGATGGTGGTTCCTCCGAGTGAATATGCTTTACCTAAGGTTGGTTCTCCTGGGGCCGAAGAGGCAGGATCAACAGGAGTGTGTTATGACTTTGAGGAAGTCCACCGTGTTCACTTCATGGTGAGTTTAGGCGCAACTCTTCTATATTTCGTGCCCTCCTTTCTTTATCAAGTTTTCCTTTTGGAGGCCTATGATAGGCTCAGGTCTGAGCTACTCCGTCAAGGAGCCAGGCTTCACAAAATTTTAGACGAGGTTGAATCTCTTAGGCTCCTTAGAGAGGAGAAGGAGGTTGAGTTGCTGCATTGGCGATATGAGGCGTACCGGAGCTCGAATTACGAGAGCTATTTGATGGATGAAGGTAACCTTTCATAGTACACGCTTCGCTCTTTTTGGCTCTTAAGGTTAAACCTTTTCTCCTATATTAGCTGCAAAAAAAGACGGAGACCTTGGAGTACCTTAAAGGCGATATCGACCGTGTCAGGAATGCTTGTGGCGGGCTAAGGGCTCAGATGCAAGCTCAAGCTTTAGACGAGAGGGGCGCTTTGCCAAGGTTCCTGCCTTTGAGGCCCAACTCCGCTTGGCTCGTGACAACACTATAGTTTAAGCGGATATGATCGGGAAACTCGAGTCTGATCTCTCGAAGATCAGGGCTGAGATAATCGATGCCCGGGCTGAAGCGGCATTAAGCCGAACCAAGGCTGATCAGGAGATGGCGATTCATATAAAGGACGCTGCTGATGCCCAAGCCAAGATGAAGCGGGCCCTCGACCGGGAGAATAGGATCGAGGAATATAATCATTGCAGATCCCGAAGAGAAGTACTCGAGGAGATCGACGCAAGGGGCCTTGTTCTCTCTGAGGAATTGGCTCGAGCAAGGGCGGATGAGCATGATGCTTTGTTACTTCTTTCTGACATCGCGGCGAGCGAATCTGATAGGTTGTAGCCTTTTGGAGTGGAGTGTATATTTTGCTATTTTTCCGCTTTGTATTCGATACTTGTAAAACATGTTTGTAGATGGAGAGTGAGGCTTTTTGCGTATGCAAGATAAGAGGAAACTCGAAGCTTTATTTCTTCTGCATCTCTTTCTGTATTACTTTTGACCAAGCGGGCTGGTTTCAGTGTTTGGCGGGATCCTCGTAGGTCCGGAACTGATCAGGCAGGCCTTGAGGCTTTTAAGTGTGATCTTCGACGTGAGCAGGCGTTTGGGCCTCCATGCTTTACCCATCTATTTAGGCTTAGTCGCCGAGTCAGGCCTTGACTCGAGCTTGCCTGACCTTCAATCTTCTGTGCCTGTGCAGGCGGATAGTGGTTGCTTTTATTTCTTACCCTTGGGCATTTGCTATTTCAACTGTTTTGGGTCCAGTCTCCGAGTCGTATTGCGATTCAAGCCTTAGTTGACCCTTAAGTTCTTTCCTGCCTGCATGGGCGGATAACGATGGCCTTTTGTGCTTCGGGTTAAGGTGACCTCATAGGTGCGTGGCCCGGAGGCTCATTTGGCTGGCGATAGTGGCATTTTTGCCGGGCCCTTAGGCATATTGCAGTTAACTATTTTGGATCCGCTATCCGAATCGGGTTGCAACTCGAGCTCATTTTAATCCTCAAGTTTTCAATTTTTGAGCTGGTGACAGTGGCCCTTACGCTGTTTAGTTGTTGAGACCTTTTTAGTGTGCGGCCCAAAGGCTCGTTTGGCTGGCGACAATGGCTCTTACACTTTTGCCTTTGGGCTTTTTGTACGCTTTTTTTTCACTTGTTATGGTCTTTTGAAATAATTTTTCTTGACCCATCATCGGTTCCGGAAAAACCTCGATTTCAAGTTGTTATCGGCGATGTTTGAGCACCTTGGAAGGTTCATAGCTCGTAGGCTGAGTAGGTCGAAGCCGTGTGATTTGGAGCTGACATGGTCGAAGCTCGTTTTTTCCTATTGAGGGAAGCCTGTTTTAACCGGTTCTTTCTGAAGTATATTCGAAGTAATGGCCTGCGATTTTTTTTAGCGATGGTCGGGCATCCCCGAGTCGCGTTAATTTGGCTGTATCAGCCATTTTGACCGTAGTCATATGTGTTTAGCCGGAGCCATTTTTGATCCCGAGTGATAATTTAGGCATCCACACCGAGGGTATGCCCTTTCGGGATTCTTACAAATGTGACGTATAGCCTAAACTTTGGGATTTTGAGTTTCATGCCTGTTAAGGTCTTACAGTTTGTCATGCCTGTTAAGGTCTTACAGTTTGTCATGCCTGTTGAGGTCTTACAGTTTTTCATGCCTGTTGAGGTCTTCCAGTTTTTGTTGTAATGTAGAATAGATTTGGTTACGCCTAGTCTGCCCGCTCGAGGTCTTACAGTTTCGAGTTTTCCAGTGCATGGCGATTAATGACAGTCTCCGAGTCATCGAGTTTGTTTAGGCTCGAAGGCCGCTTTTCGTGTGCTCGGAGTTCCCTTGCTGGGGCTTTATGAGACCGGAGTTTCGACCCTGGGGTCGTGCGAGTGCCAAATTGTTAACGCTAACTCTCCAAGTATTTCGGAATGCATTCAGTGGAGGGGTCCCTACAGGGAGTATACTGAGATTTCCTTGTTTGGCGTATGAGATTGCTGAAAAGATATTCTTTTATTGCTTGTCGTAAACACACATCGTTTCATTGTTGTGAGTTAGGCCCGCGCGGGCACGGCTTCTTGAATCATTTGATCCGGTACATGACTCCCTATTAAAACTCAGTCCGCCATTCCTCGGTCCTTTCGAGGGGATGGTGCCCTTAAAAGAAGATCATCATTCGTCGTTTGACTGCAGAAAAAGTCCTGTGAACTTGTCGTATCCTCCTCTGGGGGTACGTTGCTCCGCTAATAACCTTGCTGTTGAGACCTTCTTCGGGGCGGAAGCCCAACCGGGGGAAAAAAGCGCGGCGGGTCCTGTTAAGGCCTTGGGATCTCTAGGTGGAGTTAGAACTTCCGAATGCCATGTCCGATTGTTTGCATACAGTTTTGTGAAAAAATATCAAAGGAGTGGAGCAGTTCTTCCTTACCTCGGGATGTGTAGGCGACGTTTCGAGATTTGGTATGTTTCTGCCATTTTGTGGTGTGAGCCCTAATACAGCCCTCTGCTGTGTTTAATCAGGCTTGGCTGAAGATGTGGTTTGCTTACCATTTGATCCTTTTGAGGGTAGAGGTATTGATGTCGGCGATGCGTGATATGGTTAGGAATTTCCGCTCATTGCGTGTGATTTCATTCTTTTAGTGAAGTGGGGTTGGTGCTGTCTCCGGGCGGTGTGCCCGTGGCCATCTGAACAAGACATCCGTGCCTTGTGCCTTCTTTGACGGTATAAAACTCGACATTCTAGTCCGAGCTTAGACGGGCTGTATCGAGAGGTGGTCATGTTTTGCCCGGCGGTTCGAGCTGCACTATTAACCTCAGCCCGACAATATTGATGTGTTGAACGAACCACCTGAATTCTAGAGCACATGTTTTATTTGAAATAGATCAAATGAGGGAGAGGGTTACCAATGCGTTAGTGTGAGGCCGAGGCGAAGTCTCAATGCCTTTTTTCCCGGATGTAATGCTATCCTCTAGAACATATTCTTGGAGTCGTCTTTTCATCGTAGCGAGCATTCTTACTTTCCATTTTTATGAGTCCTTGGAGGGTGCTGTCACTTTTCCACTATCGTGGTAATATATCGCGGCTCCTTTGCTTCGTTTTTCCTGGTTTCCTTCCTCCCTTGGGGCTGAATCCGATCCTGATCGCTCGATAGTGATCGGTGGCGATTTTTATTGAGTAGCACAGTTGTTTTCCTACTGAGCTAGTGGCCATTTTGGACCCCGTGGTCGTGCGCGCCATGCGGTTCCCGCGCCAGGTGGTGGTTTCCTCGAGAGCGATTTGGTCGAATAGGTCTGAGCTATTTGGCGTCCCTGGTTTCGCTTATGGTGATCACGATGTTCAGTATAGCAATGCTGAGATCATATTCTGACGGGCGAGGTGCCCCTTCCGGTCATTCCTCGTCGAATCTATCTCTATTGAAGACTCCTCGGGGATGTTTCCCTCGAGCCATTTCCCGCTCGTTGTGAGGTGGATTGCATCTTGGGGAGTTCCTCCTATCTGTGCCGCATGGACGGTACCTCTATCTATTTGGCATTAGTTTCATTGCTGGGAGCCTGCTTGGGTATACCGAGCCCGAGGAGGGTCCTAGATGGTCATCCACTGATTCGTGGCTGATGCCGGGTACGGGCATCCGACCAGATCTAGGCTGGGTATCTGATCAAGCTTCGTTTGAAATGCCCTGAAGTCATCGAGCATGGTTTGTTTAGGCTTCGGGCGAAGGCTTGTGTTGCCCAGTCATCCGAAACCGGGGGCGATCTCGTTCATTCCATCAGGGAATGAGGCGTGACTTCCTATGGCGCCTCTTTCTCCCTTTGTTCAGCCTCGGATGTGTTGGGCTCTCCCGTTACTGCTTTAATGGCATCAGCGTGTGCCTCTGCGGAGGAATCTGCTGGTATGGTAAGCGAGTTTGTGAGGTTAGGTGCTAGGCTATGGCGCCACATCATGGCTCCTTTTGAGAGTGTTTCCCCGAACTTTTTCAACGACACGAGCTCGAACTCATCATTTTGAAGGTCGCTGCCTTTTCCCGCGCACGTGTAAGAGGCAGTGCGCTCGTCGAGATCCGAGGTCCTGTCATACTTAGGGAATTCTGGCATTTCGAACTTCTGTGAAACGTGTTCTGGAACCGCTTCCTCGGGGGACGACTGTTGCATGAACTTCCACAAACAAGACTCAATCCTCTTGGAGAGATCCCCAAGCATCTTCGCTATGGCAAGGTCTGTTACCGATCAGTTGTTGCTTGACCTCTCGGGTGCTCGTTCGGCACGGGGAGCTGTTTCTGGCGCTACTGTTATGGGAGTCTTTGGATGGCTTTGCAACTGAGCGATGGCCAACTATTGTGCCTGCAACATTTTAAAAATATCGTAAAGACTAACTTTATGTATTTCCCGAGTCGGGGTTTGTTGGGATTCCAATCGGTCGATATGTTGTATGCTCCCATCGGTGTGCGAGGCTACGCCGACCTGCTGCGCGCCTTGCGAACCCGTATCCGCTGAAATCAGCCCAGATGCGTTATCGGGGTTCTGCGGCGTCGTGCCAACCACTAGAACAACCACACCATTTTCGCCGTGATTTTCGAGGTAGTTGTTCTCAACTATATTACCAAGCTAGACATTTTGACCTAAAATCAAGAGATCTTTGGACAAGAAAAAGTGTGAAAGATAACTCGCGTTTGTGCAATGAAACCAGTAAGAAAATAATCACTATTATTTTTAGCTCCACGGTGTGTGCCAAAATGTTTACCATAAAAATGGTAACAACAATTAAATTTGTAAATGTGATTCTAAAAATACGTGATCTATTCTCGAGCTAGTTGTTTAGAGCAGTTGTTGCTAAGAATACGAAGTTTAACGATGAAATGCAAGCTAAAAACGGGACGATAACCAAATCTAAAGGCTTACTACCCCGGTTTGATTTACCAAGGGGATACAGGCTAAAACGAGGAGTTGAATGAATCGAGGAACTTTTTGCCCGAGTGTAGGATCGGTCAATGAGGGGCCTCGGGGTCGACGCCTGGGTCAAACTCGGGCTATCGGGGGCAGTCGAAAATGGGATAATAGTTAAGGATATGATTAAACAAGGCTCTTTATGTCCAATACCAAGCAATATAATGAAGAAAAAATAAGAAAGCGATAAATGCTAAAGTGGCCTCGAGCCAGTGAGGACGAGCAAGTTAGAAAGAAGAGAGAGAGATATTATTGCACTTGGAGAGAATAGTTGGAGCCACATCAGCCCTTTACAAGATAGTGCGAGTTCCCTTTATATAGGAGGGGAACTCGGGTATAGTACAACATGCATTAATTATTTAAGTATGGAGATGGGACGGCTAGATGCGACGCTTCGGCGTAGGCTCTAGATAGGCCGGCTTTATCAGACTTAGCCTCATGCCTTGGGAGCTTCTCCCTTTGTACTGGCTTCGATTTCCATCTTCTTTGAGTCGGGCCTCGACGAGCCCCAAGGGAGGGGACTCGGCCATGGCTTCCCGTCCTCGGGGTCTTGAGGCATTCTTTCGAAATGACTTGATAGCGAGAAATTAAGTTCTCTGATTTCGCCGCGCACAACCATGCAAAATTCTATATCTAGTGCTCAAAGTGCATTACCATAACTACAGAGCAAATAACCCAATACCACAATCCGGAAAGAACATAGTCAACGCGCAATCAATCATGCTATACCCAAATAGTCATCTCTCTCAAATTCCCCAATAAAGCTCAAATTGAACTGCACCATCTGTGCATATAACCAATGAATCACAACTCCTCATAACATAGAAGAGTAACTCATAGATCACTCCAGAACACAAATAATCTCAACAACAATCGAATGGCACATCCCTCAACAATAGTAGTTTGGAGTCAACAAATCTGACCTGGTGCAGAACACACATCCATATTGGGCTACCAATGAACCCCAAATCAACTTTGGCCACCCACAATAGTTAAATAACCTCCAAAAGTCCACAGTGACTAAATCACAACACACACTATCCCCTGACTAACCTAAGCTACATTTTCACAGTCCACAGCCATGAAACAATCTACTCACAAAAACTCTCAGTCTCCAAATCCATAGAACACATGTATCACCATCTTTGGTCTCAACTCCACCTCTTGAATGTCCACACTTCTCCAGTTACACGGTCATCCCATGAGGAATACTTCTAAAATTTTTTTTTGTGCCACAAGGCAAAATCTGAACTCTAGCAATCGATCAAATAAGAGGGTACCACAATACCAATGAAATATCCATAACTCAAACACTTCGCTCCTTTCTGAATGTATACTCTCATCAAACCATATCAATTAGTAATATCATTTACCTAGTCATCTGAAACTGTCCCTGCTGCCTAAGAATTTACGACCTTCATTTGAGAACTGAACTGTGACCTTACACATGCAAATCTCAATCCTACACAACATACCGCATATATCATGCCATCCTATGATAAATGTGAGAACTTCATAATCCACTCCGAGTCACAAGAAACTACATACTCAACTAACCAAGAACATTCCATTTGATCCCATCTAGGAGAAAATCACTATAGATCACATGCTCCTCACTCCAGTAGAAAATACACATCTCTAACCGTGGTATAAATCATCAAGAACTCTTTGAACCCCATTGGCACAAAACCAGCCATCAGGACTGAATCCTTATAACTCAACCAAGCTACGCAAGCCATCAAAAACCAAGAGCATTGCCATGAAACACCTATAGAAACTCATTACATCACAAGCATCCAAAGGACTAATCATACCTATATCATGCCGATCCAACCTACTACCAAGATGTCCTATCTATCCGAGCCCCTTTTGAATTACCTTCAAATTGATACTTCTTCTCACCACAACACCACAATACTCAACCCCGACTCACCACACGAGACCCTAACATAAAGCCGCACCACCCTAGGCTCATAAGCCTCTGAATACTCTCTTAAATATTCCCAAAAGTACCACATTCAAAATAGTTACCATGAAGAGACTTCCTGTGAATCTAAAGCCATCACCTTCACCCTCTTGATACTGATATGTAGAATCCATAATGATATATAAATGCCACAAGTCTTGACACCATACAATGTAAACCTCAATTTCTAGCCAATTACACATCCTGAAGATCCCCGATTGTTACCTATATATCTTGAATCCATTAGAACCATTCTCAAGAGTCATCCACTCTACTCAAGTCTCATTTAACTGATCAAATAAACCGAATGACTGTGTTCCATTAGCGCACCAACACCCTAGGAATATTCCAGACTTGTAAGTAATCGAGTAATTTTCTAATCCACGCACACTACATCCTCCACTACTAGCCACTTAATTATTCCATGACTCTCACATGCTCATAGAGTGAAATACGACTTGTATCTAGAATTCCCTTACTCGAGTCATCCTTGACCTCAACTTTCGTAAGCGACAACTGATTCACAAGTATACCTCAAACTGAAACCAATACAACACATAACCATGCAATCAACTGATCAATAGTAGACTCCCCCACTTGGCTCAAAGCCATAGACCAAAATGCACAAATCTCATGATGCCCATACTCTATTACTGCCATAGTGTCATAGTGAGATTCAGCTAAATCCATCGTAAGCTCATGCACACAACCCATCTAATACCTCAAATAATTTGCAAATATCACATTCACCATCGTAACAGACAAGCCCATTCTCATAAGCGATCCAAACTCAAATGGTACTACATATGATTCACTAGTAAAAGAGGACTCTCAACAAACAAAATCAGGATCACACAAACCTCGACACACCCCGCATGAGATAACCCACTTATTAGCCTCAAACTGGTATCTCTCTATATTCTTCCATAATCATAACTATTACGCAATTACTTAATCTCCCCTGATTCTAAACTCATAGCACAACGTGAAGATTTACTCCACTTTACAACTAAACTTCACGTGAGATTCTTCAACACACCCATAGCTCGAGACCATACGCCAACTTAAGACGGAAGTCAAACACCCTATAGTCCTTGCTACATCTCCAACAAACTCTTCTTGTCACATTCGAATAATCTGAACACATCTCACAATCAAATCATACTCACCCCATAGTCATCCAATCACATATCCAACAAATAAGGACACAAGCGGGCATATATGTCCCAAATGCACGTGCTCACATAATCGAAATCTTAGTACTCAAGCAACAGACAAAACTCGGCTTCAAGTCCTCCAGACCAACCCATCATCAACATGCCATAATCATATCTATCACCTCAACCATGGAACTCACAAGTCGTCGATGCACTGCTGGTACCGAGCGCTCATGTGTGCACATGAATTCATGGAAGGAATTCAAAGAATTAAGCTTCAAGCTGAATCAATGTCGCACGATAAAAATTCAAGAATGTGAGGTTTTTCTAAAGGTTCTGCAGCCTCTCGAAGGTAAATACAGAAGTCTCCGTACCGATCCACAAGACTCTACTAAATCCACTAATGACTCGTGAGACCCATGTAACCTAGGCTCTGATACCAACTTGTCATGACCCAAACTCAACCCGTCGTTATGGCGCCTATCGTGGAACTAGGCTAGCCTCAACTCAACGTAATCCAAACCACAATACTAATATTTAAGACATTTGTAGATAACACTTTTAATGTTTAAATAAACTATTTAAAAACAAAGAGCAAAATTCATAATACGATACAACTAGACCAAATCCATGGTGTCACGAAGTTCATGAGCGTCTAGAGAAATAACATAGTCTACTAAAATGTTTACTGATTATAACTGAAAACACAACTAGAATAGAGAAGGAGGGTCAAGATCTGCGAACGCCATGCAGATATCTCAATAATCTCCCAAGCCTGCAACCTGATCAATGGCTGCCACTGGACCGAAAGCACCTGGCTCTGCACACAAGGTGCAGGGGGTAACGTGAGTACACCAACTCAGTATATAACAAGTCCAACTTATGGAATGATAGGTAGTGATGAACTTAACCTCAACAGAGAATAGAAATAAGCGGTACAGTAAAGTAGGCATGCTTTTCTTTCAGGAATATAGTTCAATAATGGAATAAATACAGATCCGAATAATATAAATATAAGGCTCAGCTAACTCGGCGTACCAATGCACAAAATGTGTGAAATGTACCATGTGCTCCCACTCTCAAGTGCTCAACCACTCGGTACTCCATATGACCATCCGGCCCAGGGAAATCCATCCCAGAACATATATAATGCTGCCAGCAAGTTATCCAGTACCGAGGAACAAGGGTAATCCAAACTTGAGGAGAAATTCATCTCCACGAATATATGTATACACACTTAACCACCTGGTACCGCGTATGGCCATCCGGCCCAGGGAAATCCATCCCGGAACATACTCAACAATGACTAGATGTCACTCGGTACCGAGGAAAAAGGGAAGTCCATCCCTGTGGAGAAATCCTTCTCCATATATCAATACTTCGGAAAAATCCATGTCCAGGGAAATCCATCCCTTAATAATATCATTCGCACTCACTTGGGTGTGTTACAGACTCCGAAGGGGCTCCTACAACCCAAGTGCTATCATAATCATCAACATAACTACTGCGGCATGCAACCCGGTCCCATAACTGTCACTCATTATCAGGCTCTCGATCTCACTCAGTCATCAGTATCTAGTATCACACATACGGGCTCACAATTCCATGAAACTAGCCCGAAAAAATGATATTATGTGCCAAATAACAACAACTGAGACTGAGGTATGATATGATATGCATGAATAAGACTGAGTACATAATATCAATGAATCTAATGAGATGGCAGCAAGAAACAACCACTCGAGTCTCAACAGTATCGGCGTGAAGCCCTAACAGGATGGCTAGCATGATATACATCGCATTTACTTAATCACATGATAGAAACAAGGATATCAGCAAGAAAGAGTTACTAAGCGGTGCCATGGAATGAACCATGCCACATTTCTCATGGTGCACGCCCGTCACTTGGCATGTGCGTCACCTCAATACACTCATTTAGCACATAGTTCAGGGTTTCAAACTCTCCGAATCAAGTTTGAAAGTGTTACTTACCTCCGACTAAGCAAAGTCCTACTCCGCTATGCCTTTGCCTTCCAAATTGAACTTCGGATGCTCCAAATCTAGCCATAAATAATTCGATACAATCAACACGAGCTAAAGGAATCAACCCCATAAGAAAATGCTAAGCTTTAGGTCAAAAGTAAAAAATTCAACTCAAAAGCCGGGCCCCAGGCCCATGTCTCAAAACTTGACCAAAACCACAAAATCGGACAACCCATTCGATTAAGAGACTAACCATACTAGTTTCACCCAAATTTGACTCCAAATCAACATTCAAATCTCAAAAATTCATTTTATGAAATTTCCACAATTTTCCCCATATTTCCACCTCAAAGTGCTAATCAAATGATGAAATCAGTTATATATTCATATATATTAACCAAATCCGAGTTAGAATTACTTACCTCGATGAATTTCTTGAAAAAACCCTCAAAAAATTGCCACAAACCGAACTCTCTCGGTCCAAAATGTGAAATAATGCCCTACATCCCATTTATATAGTGCACTCTTTATCTCCACTATGCTGACCGCAAAAATGCAGGCGCGGCCGCGAAAATCCAACCCTTGCGGTCGCAAAAAAGTAGCGTTGTCCGTGCTTCTGGTGGTTGCAGTAATTGGCTTTATTATTTTAGCAATAACGTTCTCTAAAGATTTCAAAATGATGAATTCTTTAGCTTTCTGTAAACTAGACACGAAGGGCTACAACTCTCGTTTTTGAATTATCTCATAATTCCTTGTATATCAAAAGATATAGGCTTCCGAAGTCGGACCAGTGAATCTACAGATCCTCCCTAGAGCGCCTGCGTGGCCAAATTTATGCGGTCCATGTCCCCACCTCCGCCCTCAGCGAAATTTTGCCGCCGTCCACAAAAACTAAGCACCAGAACCATGCCTGAGTTCCGGTAATGCTCGGACTCGCCCAAAACTCATCTGAAACACACCTAAGGCCTCATAACCTCAACCAAATGCACCAACAAGTTATATATCAATATATGAACTCAGTTGAACCCTCGGAACTCTCAAAACAACATCAAAATACTAAATTAACCTCGGATTCAAGCCTAAGAACTTCTAAACTTCCATGTTCCGCAAAAGACGCCGAAACATATCAAACCTCTTCCGAATAACCTCAATTTTACACACACGTCGCAAATGACACTACGAACCTGCTCCAACTCTCAGAATTCTATTCCAACTCTGATATCCAATTTTTCCACTGTCGCCCGGGAATCACCAAATTTCTAATTTGGCCAATTCATGTCTAATTCTACCACTGACCTCTAAACTACATTCCGGACGCACTTCTATGTACAAAATCACCTACCAGAGCTGACGGAACAATCGAAATTCACATCCGAGATTGAATACTAAAAAATCAACACTTGGTCAAACCTTTCAAACTTAAAGCTTCTAGCTTAGAATCACTCCTAAATCAAATTCCGGATAACCTGAAAACTAAAACCGATTATTAACATAAGTCATAATACATCATACAGATATATTCATTCCCTCAAACAACTGAGCAAAATGCAATTGCTCAAAACGACTGGTCGGGTCGTTACATCGGCATTTGCACCCTGGAGTCCCCTTTCTATATTTTCAATTATTTATTGTATCAAATAGTATTCTATTTTTTATTTTAGACTTGTATTTAGCCTCATGTACTTGTGACACCAGATTCTGGGAATAGTCTTAGACAACGATGGTTGTGCATCTATTATACATTTATGTTATTTCACCCTTTATTATAATTAATGCAACTTTAGTTGTTAAACCTTTTGTCGTTGTACTAATGTTGGTTTGCCTAGCAAGCATATGTTAGGCGTCATCATGACCTTATAGTTGGAATTTTGGGTCGTGACAGTATGTTCCAGATAGGGTTTGGTTTTTCAAAGAATTTTCGTTTGATCACTTGAGAATTTTTTGGTGTAAGACTTGTGTGCATGTTTTTTAAAGATGAGAGATCAAAGTTGGATGTCAAAACAAAGTAGTGCATCTTCATCTGTTATGATCAAGATAAGTTTGGGTATCACTTCTACGATTCAGTTGATAAGAAACTTACTAGAAGTCGTGATGCAATTTTCTTTGAAGAACAAACAATTGAATATATTGACAAAACTAAGAAGAAATATTTTCAGAGTAATAAGATCTTAGTTGATATTAATCCAGTTCCTATTACTAATGCATCTATTGCCCATAAAGGAGCCCAAGATAATATAATGAAGATAGTTATCAAGATTAAAATTATCATCAGAATATAGATGTTATGGATGCTCCAGTTGATGTTGTGGTTGCTAAACAACCTATTCTTTCTCAGGTAACTACTTCGGATGCTCTTGAAACCCCTTTTATAAGATTTACATGGGAGAAGAAAAACATTTACACTTTTTCCCCCTAATGAATATGTAGTTTTTACTGACATAGGAGAACCCGAGAGTTATAATAAAAGTCATGCAAGATACTCATAAAAACCAATAGATAGAAGTCATGGAAGATGAGATGAAGTTGCTCAATAAGAATGGTACATATGGGTTATTATAATTGCCCAAAGGTAAGAGAACTTTATTAAAAAAATAGATATTCACAGAAAAATAAGATCAACATACCTCTACGCTTAGATACAATGTGAGGTTAATGATTAAAGATTTTGGCCAGAAAAAAGAAATTGACTTCGATTAAAAAAATTCCCTTTTTATGGAAGATATCTTTTATTTGCGTTGTTCTAGGCTTAGCAGCAAATTTAGAGGTTGAGAGAATAGATATAAAGACTACTCGGAGATTCATATGGAGGAGCCTGAGGGTTTTGTAGTTAAGCATGTAGATAAGCATGAGGTTTGCTAAAATTTTGCAGGCATGAAGCTTGTCAATAATTCCTCTACTCTAAGATATATTTGGCCCTTTGCTGGAGGGAGACTTTGTTGGGTCATTGCTCATTGTTCAGCCAAAGTCCCAACATCCTAATCCTATTTTCTTCGGGTTTGGATTCCTATTTGAAATTAGTTTTCATTCTATTTAAAATTGATTTTAGCTTTAAGAGAAAGCATCATCTGTCGCTTATAAATAGAGCAACCCGTAGAGAATTATTTCATGCTAATTCTTATTAGTTTTTGAAAGACTTTAGCACATACAAGAGGTTTGAGAGAGAGGCCACTTTGATAGAAAAGGAGAACCTTGTTCCTTTGCTTCATAAACTTTTGCGCGTATCAGCCTTCTTCAAATTGCATTTTTCACTTTCTTCACCGTTGAATCGATATGATTTTTTAGCAGAGTATTCTAAATATTCAGTTCTTAGATTTGAATGCTGAAGACTGGATTTTAAGGCTTGTAGATTTAGATTTCAACCATGAACTGTAGCTCTATTTTAGGTGATTTCTCTTCTTTTTTTTGAATGATTTATTGTTGCTCTTATTACTATCGTTGCTCCGTATTTGACATTTATTGTTTAACAATTTGGAAAACTTTGTAATTCTTTTATTATTATTATTATTATTATTATTATTAGTAATATAGTGGATCTTTTGGGATCTTTTTAATCCCATCATATTACATTCGATTTGAAATTTTTTTCACGTTAAATTTGTTGTTCATTATTGCCGGGCTTGCCTCTTTTTCGACATAACAACCCAGACTATTATTTGTTTGTTCATCAACTGATTTGTTCCTCCTCTTTGGTGTGTAAAATCCTCACCAACTCAAATTAGCAAGTCAAGCCTTTTGTCTCTATTTGCCGGCGTGGAAATTAACATTTTTCATTTTAGCTTTGACATTCATACTAAATTTTCCTATTAAATAATGGGTTTAATGACCAAATTTATTTTGAGTAAATAGTAATAATTACGTTTAGTGATTATTAAATCAATAAAATTAGTTTAGTAACTTTTATAGTAAAAAGCCCTTATAAGTTAGAGGACCATTGAATATATTATATAATGATATTGAAAGAATTAAAAATAAATACTGAGATGACTCTTTCTTGAATAAATTCTTCTTAAACGTGCACTAGCTACCTTAATTAATGAATCATCTTTGTCTCATTGGAGGATGTCATGACCCAAAATTTCACCTTGTCGTGATGGCACCTAACCATAACATGCTAGATAAATCAAATAATAAATAATAAAATTCAAATGTAAGATTATGAATAAACAATAAATTGAGATGGCGAAAATTCATAAAACTACCCCAAGAATTGACAGTACAAGTCATGAACTACTAAGATTTAAATTTTTAATGCTGGTAAGAAGAGAATACAACATCTATTTGAATTTACATAACTGAAGTATAAATACTAATCTTCCATGAACAAGTGATAGTGTTACATCTCGCATTTTCGTACGTTAAAGTTTTGTCTTCAGTTAATCGACGTAGACTCGGGGATGAGATTATCTTGAAGTTAACGTATTTATGCTATTTATAACAAGCGATAAGTAAGTGCCGTGAAGGATAAAGGGTAAACGAATTAAAAAATGAGTTTCGTTGAATGTTGTCGATTTGGGATAAAATATGATCCAAGCCATAATACTCGATATTTATGGAATAGTGCTATATAAGGTACCCCATGACTACGATACCAGGGTACGTAAAATATATTAAAAGTGAGTAGTATATTAAGTAATTTAAGATAATTCTTAATTATGTGGGTAATTAATTGATTATTGGTTAATGGGGAATTAATTAGTTAAATAAGATAATAATAATTAATTAAATCGTTAAGATAAGCAAAGAACGTGGCAGCCCCCCTTTTAATCTAAGATGACTCTTAAGTCATTAATATAGGTGGCAAGATTAAGAGATGTAGGCAAGTCTTGTAACACGAGTGACATTATTCCTTTAAGGATAAAGATCCATTTTAAGTCTTAGGAAGATGAGTCATTAGTTATATATTCATCTAAGGAAAGAAAGTTTCAGCCAAGCTCATAGAAACGCTACAATTTCAATTACTTTCTCATCCAAGGAACATAGCAACGTTAATTCACTTTCTAAATAGAAACGTTGTTGCTAAATTCTTAAGAAAAGGTTTCGGCCAAGATTTTATTTGCGTAGCAACGTGATTGCTTCAAACTTTTCATACAACTTGTTCCGTATTTTATAGCAATTAACGTGTGTTAATGGATTGTCAAGAGAATCGACTCAAGCATTTTAAGGCTATCCCTTCTTTCTTTTTGGCAAGATCTATACGATACAAACAAAACAAGCAAATGCACAACTTCCATAAATTACTCTATTCGTATAAATGCTAGAGATGCGTATATTCTTGTTTTTCCATAAGTCTTATTATTCTATCATCTATTCATGGGTCTCAGAAAATAGTTGATAATATTTATTTCATGATATTAATCAAAGGCATAATGGTCTTATAACACTCCGAAAGATTTTATTGACGTACTTGGCATGCATTGCATTCATTTACATTGAACCATGACTATATGGTGTTATATACGCGTATATATGTATAATATATATATATATATATATATATATATATGGAATATGGGAAAAGGTTACGTCGTTATATACGCACCACCACCTGATCAGCTAATATATGTTGACGATTTTGCACACAGTGGCTGAGATGATATGATGGGATGCCCTCAGAGGCTTGTTGATGTTATGTACACCCATACCTATGCATGACACGACATTTATATGCATGTGCATGACATTATAAATGTTTCAGGATTTACCAAGTGATTTAGACTTATAGTCGAAATTTTTTATTCCATGTTTCATCTATGTCTGTTATGTACTGATTTTCATGCCATACATACTCAGTACATTATTCGTACTGACACTCTATTTATCGGGGCCTGCGTTCATGCCCGCATGTGCAAGTAGGCAAGTTGATGATCCCCCTTCTTAGGATCATTGATCAACGAGAGTTGGCGTGCTCCACTTGATCCGGAGCTGCTTTTGAATTTGGTACGATATGCTTGTATACATATAATCTTCTTTTACTTTCGTGATTCTAACATGTTCACCCGTTGAAGTAATTATGTTCCAAATAGTGAACAATGAAATTGGAAACATACCATTAGGAGAGGTAGATGGAGAAGAGGAGCAACTTGATGAAATGTCTCAAGCTCCACAACAAAATCACTTGAGGCCGTGGGCAGCAAGACAATGTGCCTCCACCTCCCCCACCTCCACATCCACAAGTGGCGCAATACGGGATTTTGTCAAAGAAGGGTATTCAAGTGCCATAGTCCCTCATCGTATTAGGATGTAAACCTTTCAAATTACCAATGTGAGGCTCACGTTGCTCAAGCAATGAGGTTATTTCACCGGGGCACTGAATCAAAATTCATACAAGCATTTGAAAAGTTTTGTGGATACGTGTTGGGGAAGCAAACAAACAAATGTTTAGGAATATGTTTTGTGGTTAAGGCTTTTTCCCTTCTCTCTAAGGGGTAAGGCCTTGGATTAGTTGGAACGCTTGCCTAATAATTTTATTCATACATGGGATGAATTGGCGGCGAAGTTTAATTCAAAGTTCTTCTCTCCCGGGCATATGGCAACTCTATGGGATGAATATTCGCTTTCAAGAAAGAGCTCAATGAACTTTTTCATGAAATTTGGTAGAGGTATCGGGATATGGTAATGGAGTTCTCTAACAATGATATGACTGACAACATGATCCAAAAAAACTTTCTATGGTGGTATTAATACCACGAATCAATGTATAGTCAATCAATTGGTAGGACGTAATTTCATGACAACACCTTATGCAGAGGCATGTGAGACTCTTGATGAGATGGAGAAAACTTCTTCGACTTGGCAATCCCGAGCTAATATTCCCCAAGGTGATCCCAGCATGATCCATTTTCATAAAGAGTTGCAAGACAACTGGCAATCTATTACCAAATTAACCACAACTATCACTCAACTTCATCAAACTCAAGATCCTAAGCAAGTTCATGCTATGGAAGGGGTGAATGTCTTAGCCAACAAGAAGAGGACTAAAGGTTCACAATTTCAATCCCGGGTGGATACTTATGCACATAATGATGGTGGTTATGACCAAGATGACTCTTATCAAGAGCAAGAAGAAGACGTACAATTTCTGAACAATTACTAAGTGCGACAGATAAATATTCAAGGTTCTAATAAAAATCAATGGAGCTCCAATCAAAATCAATGGCGTTTTCAAAATAACCAAGGCAATCGAGGTTCTAACAATCAAGGGAATTTGCATAACAACAACTACAACTAAGAGAATAGGGGAGGAAACAACAAATGAAATTAGGGAAACAATAATAATCATGAAAATCGGAGTTCAAGTTTTCAAAGATCTCCAGTGTACCAACGACCGAGCAACCCACATCCCTATCCTTGCCTACAGTTCAAGTTCTTCAAACAATGATATAGGTCATGTTTAGAACATGTTTAACCAAATGATGGAAATAATGCGGATTCGGATCCTCAACTTGCCTCACATACCATATCAATCTGTAATCTTGAAGTTAAAATGGGGTAAATCTCTCAAGCTCTTAATACTCACCCTAAGAGTACATTTCCCAGTGATACATTAGTGAACCCAGAGGGTGGTAACAATATGGGACATTCTATGGCAGTTATCACAAGATGCGGAAGAGGCAGGAATAGACCAACCTCAAATGAAAAGCAAATCGCGGATGATGACCAAATGATCTAGAGGAGGAAATCTCACAAAATGATGTCTAAGTGCAAGATGATGTTCTAATTGATATTGATGATAGTTTGGAAGGGACCGAGAAGAGGTGAACCCATCTAGGGAACACGTCATTAATATACTGGATCTGGTGGTTTAAAATTCCAAGGCACCATTTCCTAAGCCTCCATATCCTTACCCTAAAAGGCTTGCTAAGCAAAATGGTGATAATTATTCAAGAAGTTCATTCAAATGATGAAAGGTATCTCTATCAATGTGTCGTTGGTGGAAGCTTTGGAACAAATGTCCGCTTAAGGTTGTGAGAGAAATTAGGACCAACAAGAGGTCTATGAACTTTGAAATAATCAAGGACATTTATCAAATGAGTGCAATTGTTCATTCCATGGCTCCTAAGTTGGAGTATCCCGTTGCTTTCACAATATCTTGTACTATTGGAAGTGTTGATTTTGCTAAAGCTCTTGTGATCTTGGGGCGAGTATAAATTTCATGTCCTATTTGGTGTTTAAAACTTTGGGGATTGAGAAACCAATACCCACATCTATGAGGTTGCAAATGGCTGATTACACAATAAAGAGACCGTTAGGAGTGATTGAGGATGTATTGGTGCGACTTTACAAATTTATTCTTCCAGTGGACATTGTGATTCTAGATTATGAGGTTGATTATGAAGTGCCTATCATTCTTGAGAGTCCATTCCTTGCTATGGGTATTTCCCTTTATGATGTTGAAATATGAGAATTCACTTTCTAGTTTGGTGATGAATACGTGGTATTTCATGTGTGCAAGTCCATGCGTCAGTCAAATATCATTGAGGTGTGCTCTTTTGTTGACTTAGTAACCGATGTCATTGTTTATGATACTAGTGCTACAATCAATGTTGGTGACATGTTGGAAGTCGTTTCGCTCAACTTTGATAATAATGAGATGGATAGTTTTATGGACTGTGTGAATTCGTTTCAATGAATGAGGTCTTATAACTATGCACCCCGAAAGTTGTCATTGGATATTGAGAATAGGAATACTACTTCTACAAAGTCTTCAATTGAAGAACTATCAACCTTGGAGTTGAAGCCACTGCCTCTCTCCTTCGGTATGAGTTTGTCCCTTGTTCTACTTTATTAGTTATTCTCTACTCTTGTTTGACTAATGTGTAGTAGATTCTACATTGGCAGTCTTGCAAAGGAGGAAGAAAGGTGTTGGATGGACTTTGGCGGATTTTTGGGGTGTAAGCCCGCATTTTGAATGCATAAGATCAAGTTGGAGAATGGTACTAAACTGTCCATTGAACACCGAAGAAGACTCAATGAGGCTATGTAAGAGGCGGTCAAAAAGAAGATTATCAAATGGTTGGATGTTGGGGTTGTTTACCCCATTTCTGATAGCGATTGGACTTCTCCAGTCCAATGTGTCCCAAAGAAGGAGGTCATGACGACTGTTACCAATGATATGAATGAGTTGATGCCTACAATAATTGTCACTAGTTGGAGAGTTTGTATGGATTAGGGTATGTTCAACAAAATCACATGGAAGGATCAGTTTCTTCTCCCTTTCATGGATCAAATGCTTGATAGGTTGACCAGACACCTTCTATTATTTTCTTGATGGTTACTTGGGATACAACCTAATTCTTATTGCACCAAAAGATTAAGAGAAAACCACCATTACATGTCCATATGGTATTTTTGCTTTCAAACGGATGCCTTTTGGATTATGCAATACGGTGACAACTTTTCAATGGTGTATAATGAATATCTTCATGGACATGGTGGAAGACTACCTTGAGGTCTTCATGGATGACTTTTCAGTGGTTGTGAATTCTTTTGATGATTGTCTTGCTAATTTAGACAAGCTGCTCGCTAGATGTAAGGAAACAAATTTGGTACTCAAGTGGGAGAAATGTCATTTCATGGTTGAGAAACGCATTATCCTTGGCCATAGGATTTCAAATAATGGTATGTGGATTGGGCAAAAATTGAAGTTATTTCTAATGTTCCACACCATATCTCGGTGAAAGGTGTGAGGAGTTTCTTGGGCCATGTGGGTTTCTATAGGCGATTTATTAAAGACTTTTCTAAAGTGGTGAACCCTTTGTGCAAACTCCTCACTAAGGATTCCAAGTTCCATTTCAGTGATGATTGTATGAGAGCTTTTGAACAATTGAAGCTCAAGTTTACAACTCTTATCACTACATCTCCACATTGGAGTTTGTCGTTTGAACTTATGTGTGATGCAAGTGATGTAGCGGTTGGGGTTAGTAAGACCATGAATAGTGCCCCTTGCTATTGTGTTGGCTATTGATAAGTTTTGCCCATACTTGGTGGGTGCCAAAGTTATTGTCCACACGGATCATGAGGTGCTTCACTATCTTATGAGCAAGAGGGAATCTAAAGCTCATTTGATGATATGGGTGCTTTTGTTACAAGATTTTGATATTGACATTAAATACAACAAGGGAAGTGAAAATCAAGTGAAGGACCACTCATCTCGTTTGGAGGAGGAGGGGAGGCTCCATGATGGCCTTGAGATCAATGACTCTTTTCTCGATGTGAAACTCTTGGAACTTTCAATGAAAGAAGTACCATGGTTTGTGGATTTGGCAAATTTCCTTGTGAGTGGTTTCATTTTGGATGAGTTCTTTTCAAATAAAAGGAAGAACATCAAGAGGGATTGCAAGGACTACTAGTGTTATGAACCATGCATTTTTTGGATTTACATGGATGGGGTGATTAGAAGATGTGTGCCGGAGGAGGAACAAAGTGATATTCTTTGGGCTTGTCAGTATTTCCCTATGGTGGTCATCATGGAGGATCACGAATAGCGGCCAAAGTTTGAAGTTGTGGTTTCTATTGGTGTACTCTCTACAAAGATGCAAATGAGTTTGTGAGAAGATTTGATAAATGTCAACGGACTGGCGGATTTTCTAAGAAACATGAGATGCCCTTTACAACCATCTTAGAGATTGATATCTTTGATGTTTTAGGCATTGACTCTATAGGCCCTTTTGTGAATTCTTGTGGAAACTCCTACATTTTGGTCGCGGTGGATTATGTGTCTAAATAGGTTGAATTCGTTGCTTTACCCAATAATGGGCTAGAAGTGTGGTGGCTTTCTTGAAGAAGAATATTTTCACAAGGTTTGGCACTCCATGGGTAATCATAAGTGATGAAGGTCGCATTTTTCTAAAAAGGATTTTGATATTTTGGTTGGAAAGTAGGGTGTCACTCACAAGTGACAACTCCCTATAATCCACAAGAAAGTGGTCAAGTGGAAGTTTCCTACCATGAGATAAAGAGTAGTTTGTCCAAGATGACGAATGCAAATCTGACGGAACGGTCTAAGAAGCATGATGATACTCTATGGATATATAGAATGGCTTACAAAACACCTATAGAAATGTCTCCATACCGGTTGGTTTTCCGAAAAGCTTGTCATCTTTTTGTGGAATTAGAGCACAATGAATTATGGGCCTTAAAGAAATTAAATCTTGATTGAGATGTAACCACTAACTTATGGGTTGTACATTTGAATGAATTTGATGAATTGTGATACCATGCATATGAGAGTTTGTCCTTGTATAAAGAAAAGATGAAGTACCTTCATAATTAGTATATTTGGAACAAGGAGTTCAAGGCCGGTGATCTAGTGTTGTACAAATCAAGGTTGAGAATGTTTCCCGAAAAACTTAAGTCAAAGTGGAGTGGTCTGTTTGAAATTGTTGGTGTGACAACCCTTGGTGCTTTGGACTTTAAGAACAAGAACAATGAATTTTTTTTGATTAAATAGCCACTGACAGAAGCACTGCTTGTGAAAATTTGGTAAAATCCACATGATGGCGGTACTTTACTTCAATTGAGAATGTAATGACATTACATTGTGCGACGACTTTAAATAAGGCGCTTCTTGGGAGGCAACCCAAGTTCTTTTCCCCTTTTTGTTTTAGTTAGATGTTGTTTCTTGTGTTTAACTAGATTTGAAGTGTGTTGTAGTGATCAGCGTGTCGTGCCCCTTTTTCTCGCGAAATCAGTTTTCAACACGTGACAACACTTTTAAGGGAGGTATTAAAGAGAGAGTCGCTACCCAACGATTTTAAGGTATGTTAGGGCACCAATTTGCAAATAACTCAGGTTTAACCAGTTAGCATCACCAAAGGTCGGGTAAGGGCTCAAATTACCTCAAAGAGAAGGTGTTAGGCATTCATCGAGGTCCACAACTATGGATCCCAGCCGAACTTGAATTATATGAATTAGTCTATATGATCAGAGACAAGAAAACAAGGAGTTTGGGATGTTCATTATTAAACACAAATAATTGATTTAAAGACAAGATGGGGGTCCTAAATTTTTTAGACTAAAGGATCACCCCATGCAACATAAATAATACTTCGTAACTCCCTCAAAATGGGGTGTTACTCATATCATTCAGCGGGCACAGGCTATTATCTCCTGCTACCCGATTACTATCTTTAAGTTGTTTACCTAAAACACACTAATTAATTCTAAATCGTACCTTATGCATACACTACCCGTCCCATCCTTATAGTCTAGGAGACATTTGGATCTCTATCTTGGGTGGTTCTAGTCTCAACTTAGGCTGCTCAAAATGATTAAACTAATCAACATACAAAACAAGTTGGACTTCATATAAAAAGCAGTTAAGGACTCAAGTTTGTCACGACCCAAACCGATGGGCCGCGACGGATGCCTGAGTCCTACCTGTCAAATACCCCTAAGCATGTGTCTAAGATATAAACCTGAATAACATCTGCTGAATTACGAGAATAATATACATAAAGGAAACCTGCCGAAACACATATATACATATACGTGCGGATTATAGTGGGCGAGCCGACAAGGCCGCGATAGACAACTATATACCCAAACTGAAAGCCGGCAAGGCTACATACTATCCAACTGTACATAACTGTCTATAGACATCTAATAGAAATACAACAGTACAAGAAGAGGTTAAGCCACGTATATATATATATATATATATATATATACACACACACACACAAGCATATCGCACCAAAATCAAAAGCAGCTCCGGATCAAGTGGAGTACGCCAACTCTCGCTGATCAAGGATCCTAATTAGGGGGATCGTCAGCTTGCCTACCTGTACCTACGAGCATGAAACGCCCGTGAAATAAGGAATCAGTACGAAAAATGTACTGAGTATGTAAGGCATGAAAATTTGTACGTAAAAGGCATAGATGAAACATAGAATAAAGAGATACATCTGTAAATCTGAATAATTTTGTAAATTCTGAAACATTTATAATGTTATGCACATGTATATAAATGTCGTGTCATGCATGGGTATAGGTGTACATAACATCATCAAGCCACTGAGGGCATCAAATCATATCATCTCGGCCACTGTGGGAAACATCATCAATATATAGCAACTGATCAGGTGGTGGTGCGTATATAACGTCATAACTTTTTTCCCAGATCCCATATACATAAATATATACATATAAATACGCATATATAATGTCGTCTGGTCATGGGTCAATGTACATGCATAAGTGAATAAAATGCATGAAAATACGTTAAAAATCTCAATATTCTTTTCGGATAAACTTTATAAACTACATATTATTTTGAGAATCATGAACAAAAGATATAATAATATGTCACATGGGTAATCAAGAACACATAGACCCCTAGTATTTCTATGAATAGAGTCGTTTATGAAAACTGTGTATTAGTTCAATTCTTCTGTATAATTGGACCATGCCAAAAAGAACGAAGGGGCAACCTTAACATACCTGGAGTAGGGAAAACTCCCTATAATACTCTTGGAGAAGATTGCACGTATTCCTCTGGAATTACAAAATTTTACGTTACTACGATTCTAAGAATTTCTTGTTGGAATTGTGTTGTTGCAATTTAAAACCGCAACATTAGATTTAATTTTTTTGTCTTCTGTTCTTGAGATATTCCAACCAGGAAAGGACGTTCCTTGCTTTAAGATTTTTGACCTTTTTTTGGTTCATTTGTCTAAATGAAAATGGAGTAAGATTGTTGTGAATCTTTATCTATTAAATTCTAAGTGTTTCTTAGTTAGACACCTAATATTTTGAATGATTGAGAGTCATTTTATGTAGTTTAGCTAATGCTGCCATGTTACATTTCTTGGGGCGGGGGGGGGGGGTTAGTTTAGGCTTATCTCTTAATTTTAATAATTAACTAGGTAATGTCTCATTATTCAATAATTAATCAATTACTCGTATAATTAAGAATTATCTAAAATTACCTAAAAATACTACTCATTTTTAATATACTTTATACATTATACTACCATGGTCATACGGTACCTTGCATGGTAGTAGTTCATAATTATTGGGTATTATCGCTCGACCTGTATTTTATTCCAGATTGGCCACTTTCAACGAAACTCGTTTTCTTTAATTCGTGTACCCGTTATCCTTCATGACACTTACTTCTCGCTTGTTATAAATCGCGTAAATACGTTAACCTCAAGATAATCTCATCCCCGAGTATACGTCGATTAACTGAAGACGAAATTTTTAACGTACGAAAATGCGAGATGTAACATCCTTCCCCCATAGAAACATTCGTCCTCGAATGTTCAACTCCCCTGGATCTATATAACTTTTTGCAGGGTCATCTTTGTAGCAACACTACTACCAACTCTCCCTGTAGAAGCTTAATAATCCAACGCCACACAAGACCACAATTATCAATAACGACAATGGCCTCACACGACCAATGACAATAACAAACACAAGAATCCGTACACGTACCATGAGGTTATGACGTTTCAGTCGGATCCTTCTCTGGAGGAGGAATAAGTTGGGATATCTAGACTTCATGTCTTCCTCAGCCTCCCAAGTCATTTCTTCCACATTGTTGTTCCTCTAAAGTACTTTCACGGAGGCTACCCCTTATTCCATAGCTTACAGATTTGTCGGTCTAGGATGGCAGTTGGAATTTCCTTGTATGATAAGTTCTCTGCAATCTGTATATCATTCGTGGGCATCACTTGGGTAGGATTGCCAATGCACATCCACAACATATATATGTGAAAAATCGGATGGACAGACTCTAATTCCGAGGGAAATTCTAACTTATAATCTACTTGGCCCACTCTCTGAATGATCCTATAAGGCCCAATATACCGTGGGCTAAGTTTGCCTTTATTGGCAAACCTCATCACACCCTTCATAAGTGACACATTGAAGAATACCCAGTCATTAACCCCAAACTCTAAATCTCATCGTTGTATGTCAAAATATGACTTTTGACGACTCTGAGTTGTCAACAGTTTATCCCGGATAAGCTTTACGTTTTCTATGGCTTGATGAACCAGGTCTGGCCCATGTAGCCCAGATTCTCCAACATTAAACCACCCTATAGGAGATCTGCACCTGCTCCAATAAAAAGTCTCGTACAGAGCCATCTGGATACTGGAGTGGTTAACTGTTATTTTATGCAAACTCGATAAGAGGTAGATGTTCATCCCAACTTCTCTTAAAATCCAATACACATGCTCGTAACATATCATCGAGCGTTTGAATTGTGCGCTTGGCTTGTCCATCAGTATGTGGATGAAAGGTTGTGTTGAGATTCACCTGAGTTCCTAGACCTCTTTGAAATAACCTCCAAAAATGTGCAGTAAACTGGTCCCCATGGTCAGATATGATAAATTCTGGTACTCCGTGTAGTCGCACTATCTCTTTAATGTATAACTTTGCATAATCTCATGACGTATATATAGATCTGACCGGTAGAAAATGAGCTGATTTCGTGAGCCTATCGACTATTACCCATATGGAATCGAACTTATGATGAGAATGAGGTAAACCCATGGCACAGTCCATGTTTATCGCTTCCCATTTCCATGTCGGGATCTCTATAGTCTGCATTATCCCTCCAGGCTTCTGGTGCTCTATCTTCACCTGCTTGCAACTAGGGCACTAAGCAACAAACATAGCAATATTCTTCTTCATATCGCTCCACCAGTACACCTCGTTAATGTCATGATACATCTTCGTTGACCCAGGGTGAATGGAGTACCACGAATAATGTGTCTTTCACATAATCCTTTCTCGTAGCCATGCTGCATCTATAACACATAAATGACCCCTGTATCTGATAATTCCATCTCCTTTGACTTCTATCAATAGCTTCTTCTGCTGCGAAACTCGCTCTCTCAACTTGACCAACTCCGAGTCATCGTACTGCCTCTCCTTTACTTAACCTATGAGAGATGATCTTGCAATATTCTGGAGTACAACTCCACCATTGCTACAGTCTACCAACCGAACACCCAAACAAGCTAATTGATGAATTTCTCTAGTTAATTGCTTTTTTCCATCCTCTACACGTGCTAAGCTACCCATAGATTGGCAACTTAAGGAGTCTACTACAACATTAGCTTTCCCTGGATGGTAGAGAACGTTAACATCATAATATTTCAATAACTCAAGCCATTGCCTCTATCGCAAATTCAACTCTTTTTGATTGAAGATATATTTCAGGCTTTTTTGGTCTGTGAATACATCAACATGAACACCATATAAATAATGCCACCATATCTTAAGTGCATGGACAACCACAATTAACTCTAGGTCGTGGGTCGGATAATTCCGCTCATGCTTCCTTAACTGCCTTGAAGCATATGCAATTACTTTCCCATGTTGCATCAAGACACAACCCAATCCAATGTTTGAAAAGTCACAATAGATAACATAACCATTGGTCCCTTCTAGGAGTGTTAGAACCAGTATTGAAGTTAATCTATCCTTCAATGTGTGGAAACTCTATTCGCAAGCATCAGTCCATTGAAACATTGCTCCTTTCTGACTCAACTTTGTCAGAGGTGCTGAAAGGGAAGAAAATCTCTCTACAAATCTCTTATAATAGCCTGCCAAACCGAGAAAACTACGAACCTACGTCAGTGTTGTGGGTCTAGGCCAAGTCTTTACTGCCTCAATCTTTTGTGTATCCACCCAGATGCCTTCACCCGAAATGATATGCCCAAGGAAAGCTACAGAGTTTAACCAGAATTCACATTTAGATAATTTTGCATACAACTTCCCTTTTTGTAGAGTTCTGAGCACAATACGCAAATGATCTCCATGTTCAGCCTCTGAAAGAGAATACACCAATATATCATTGATAAATACAATTACGAATAGATCCAAAAAGGACCTTACACAAGGTTCATCAAATCCATGAATACCGCTGCGGCATTGGTCAAACCGAACTACATAACATGAAACTCAAAGTGCCCGTATCTAGTATTGAATGCTATCTTTGGAATTTATTCATCCTTAACCCTTACCTAATGGTATCCGGACCTTAAGTCTATCTTTGAAAAACACTTGGCGCCTTGCAACTTATCAAAAAATCATCAATACTCAGGAGCGGGTACTTATTCTTGATCATCACCTTAGTCAACTATCTATAATCAATATACATCTGTAAGGAACCATCTTTCTTCCTCACAAATAACACAGGCGCTCCCCACAGTGACGTACTAGGTTTGATAAAATCTTTTTCAATAAAGTCCCTTAGTTGTTCCTTTAACTCTTTCAGCTCTACGGGGGCCATTCTATAGGGAGGAATAGATATTGAATGAGTATCTGGTAGTAGGTCAATGGCAAACTCAATTTCTCGCTCTAGAGGAATGGGAAAAACATCGGGAAACTCATCAACCACTGGGATGGACTGAATGGTTGGTGACTCTACTTCCATATCCTGAACCCGAACTAAGTGATAAATACAGCCCTCACTGATCATTTTCCTTGCCTTGAGATAGGAAATAAATCTACCTCTCGGCGACGCCGTATTACCTCTCCACTCCAAAATAGGCTCCCCTAGAAATTGAAATCGGACTATCTTTGATCTACAATTAACAATGGCATGACAAGAAGCCAACCAATCCATACCCATTATAACATTATATTCTAACATATCTAACTCGATTAGGTCTGCTATGGTAGATTGACCATGAACTACTATTATACAACCCCTATATACTCGCTTAGCTATCACTGAGTCCCCAATAGGTGTAGACACCTCAAAAGGTTTAACCAATTCAGGTGTTATTCCAAACTTACTAGTAACCAATGGAGTAACGTATGATAAGGTGGAACCTGGGTCAATCAGTGCATATACATCATATGAGGAGACCGATAATATACTTGTAACAACATCATGCAATAACTCTTAATCCTGTCATCCTGCCAACGCATAAATGCGGTTTTGAGGACTGCTCGAACTAGATGCTCTACCTCTGCCTCTACCACGACCCATTGGTGTTTGTGGACGTCGCCCAGGGGAGCGTACTAATAATGACAAACCAACTACAGATCCTGCTAGCTGTGCTATGCTTGCATCACCTCTCATCGAACAATCTCTCATAACGTGGCTTGGATAACCACATGTGTAACAAATACCTAATTCCATATGGCACTGCCCAGTATGCTTCTTACCACATGAGCACATCGTGGCAAGGGCGGCCTCATTTGACTTAACTTACCCCTATATTGAGAACCTGAGGCCTTGAAATTTTTACCAGACCCTGAATATGTAGAATGATCAAATCTCTTACAGCCAAACTGAGGGGAAGCGCTAGTCGATGGCTGGGCTGGATACTTCAAGTATTGTTGCCGCTAACCACCTTGAAACTCAGTAGAAGGATTCAAAGATCATGCTCTCTTATTTTGGGCCCTATCATGCTCACAATCGGCCCTCTCTTTTGGCTTACACTCCTCTACACCCCTGAGCGTATGCCTGAATACGAGAAGTATCCTTGTTTGGCTGATGTGAGACCGACATACATTCGTTATGCAAGTGCGGCTCTAATCCCATCACGAACCGGTGAACTCGATCCTCCATCTTAGATACATAGTGGGAGAATATCAAACTGAATACTGTCCTCCCCAACATTCATGTTACCCTGTCGAAGGGTCAAGAACCTTTCGACTCTATCCCGTTTAAGCTCTAGCGGCAGATAAAGACGAAGGAAAGCTTCTGTAAACTCCTGCCATACTGCTGGAGGGCATCCTCACCTTTGGACAATTCCTAACACTCGTACCAATTAACTGCGACATCTTATATGTCTTATAGCCTCCTGTTTATAAGTATGGTGCACAACACACCCATAAATAAGACTTTACTAGACATGGTCTATAGACAATCCTAGGACAGAACTGTTGTGATGCCACTTTTGTCACGACCCAAACTGATGGGCTGCGACAGGTGCCTGAGTCCTACCTGTCAAACACCCCTAAGCATGCATCTAAGATATAAACCTGAATAACATCTACTGAATTACGAGAATAATATACATAAAGGAAACCTGTCCAAAAGACATATATACATATACGTGCGGATTATAGTGGGCGAGCCGACAAGGCCGCGATAGACAACTATATACCCAAACTGAAAGCCGACAAGGCCACATACTATCCAACTGTATATAACTATCTACAGACCTCTAATAGAAATATAACTGTACAAAGACGGGACTGAACCACATCATACCCATATATATATATATATATATATATATATATATATATATATATATATATATATATATATATATATATATATATATATATATATATATATATATATATAAGCATATCATACCAAAATCAAAAGCAGCTCCAGATCAAGTGGAGCACGCCAACTCTCACTGATCAAGGATCCTAATAGGGGGGACCATCAGCTTGCCTACCTACACTTGCGGGCATGAATCGCAGGCCCCGTGAAATAAGGAGTCTGTACGAAAAATATACTGAGTATGTAAGACATGAAAATCTGTACGTAAAAGGCATAGATGAAACATGAATAAAGAAATCCATCTGTAAATCTGAATAACTTTGTAAATTTTGAAACATTTATAATTTTATGCATGTGTATATAAATGTCGTGTCATGCATGGGTATACGTGTACATAACATCATCAAGCCATTGAAGGCATCCCATCATATCATCTCGGCCACTATGGGCAACATCATCAATATATACCAACTAATTAGGTGGTGGTGCGTATATAATGTCGTAACCTTTTTCACATATCCCATATACAAAAATATATACATATAAAAATGCTATACAACGTTGTTTGGTCATGGGTCAACGTACATGCATAAATGAATAAAATGCATGAAAATATGTTAAAAATCTCAATATTCTTTTCGGATAAATTTTATCAATTGCGTATTATTTTGAGACCCATGAATAGAAGATATAATAATATATCACATAGGGAATCAAGAGCACAGATACCCCTAATATTTTTATGAATAGAGTCGTTTATGAAAATTGTTTATTTGATCATTTCTTCTGTATAATTGGACCATGCCAAAAAGAAGGAAGGGGTAGCCTTAACATACCTAGATTAGGAAAAACTCCGTATAATATTCATGGAGAAGATTGCACGTATTCCTCTAGAACGGCAAAATTTTACGTTTCTACGATTCTAACAAATTCTCGTTGGAATTGTGTTGTTGCAGTTTATAACTGCAACATTTGATTGAATTTTTTTGGCTTCTATTCTTGACATATTCCAACCAGGAAAGGATGTTCCTTGCTTTAAGATTTGGACCCTTTTTTGGTTCATTTGTCTAAATGAAAATGGAATAAGATTGTGGTGAATCTTTATCTATAAAATTCTAAGTGTTTCTTAGTTAGCCACCTAATCTTTTGAATGCCTAAGAGTCATTTTATATGGTTTAGCTATTGCTGCCACGTTACATTTCTTGGGGGGAAAGCGGTTTGTTTATGTCATGACCCAAACCGAAGGCCCGCCAATGGGAACTCGGTGCCTTACTCAACCGAGTACCAACTTAAAATATATTTCTTATCATACTATCGTGAGTAACTAAGCCAGAAAATGCATCATGAAATAACAAGAATAAAACATAAGGGAACACTCAACATATGATGACCCAACATGATATACAAACTTATACATGTGACATACGGGACAATAAGGCCGACATAACCATTTGTAAATTCAAAACATAGGCCAACAAGGCCATACAAGTATCCATACACCTGACATCTGTCTACAAGCCTTTAAGAGTACATAAAATCATAAAGGTCGGGATAGGTCCCCGCCATACTAATCAATACATATCCAAAGCATACTGATCAAATAGGCAACTCCGGAGCAAGTAGAGTGCACCAACACATTTTGCTGAGCTGAATACCTACTTTAAGGACTGTCGACCTATCAATCGGGACCTGCGGGAATTAAATACAATGTCCCCCGACAAAAGGGATGTCAATACGAATAAAGTACTGAGTATGTAAGGCAGGAAAGCATAAACAAGAACTGTAATGTAAAGCGAGATAGAGGAGATACAACCCGTAACATCTGAGTGCCTCTGGGGGCTACTGACATGAAATACATAATACATATATACACAAAATTTTAAAAACATACTCCTTTGTGGGCATCATCATCATTATATCGTGCCCGGCCTCACAGAGGACTCGGTAAAAACATACCCAGCCATCATAAGGCTCGGTAGAATCGTACCTGGCCATATGGAGCTCGATAAACCCAACTGATCAGTGGTTGGACAATAGGTGTCGTACCCGGCCGACTATAGCGTAGCTCGGTAGACTAAAATAGATACTATATATAATGCATGTTGGACTCATGGAATCACGTTCTAAACCTTTCGGAGTGATGTAAGGTCGTTCCACCTTCAATTAACATTATCTACATCCATACCATCAATATGAACCTCAGTAGGATTTAAGGATCATACATATTTTCTTAGAATAACTTTATAAGGAAAGAACAACGTGGGCAACCTTAGTTACTAGGAGTAGATCCGTTATGAAATAGCGTATCATTTATGTGCATTTCATTTTAGATCATGCCAAAAGAAAGAAGGAAGTGCCCTAACACACCTTTGAAATCTTCTATCCAATCTTCAAGCAAGCTTAATATGATCTTCTTACGTCTACAATGAGTAAACCGACTTCGTCGTCATCATATAAGCGTTGTAACTCTCATATTTGGAAACCAATATTCTACAAGAAAATAGACAATACCTCCCCTATTTGTACTACATCACATATGTTACCAAAAGTCACCAAACAGCCCAAAAAACAACGATATAATTCACAATAAACTCTCCAATTTGTTTAACAACCATTTTGAGCGGCAAACTCGATTTAAGATTAACAAAATATGGTTTGGATCCAATTCCTTTTCCATGAATCTACCTACAACCTATATAACATCATACTTCTACTTACCATATTATTTTAAACCCAAAACATCATAAGTATAATCTTCAAATATAGTCCGCACGCCTAGCACCTTAATCTTTATCGTCAACATCTTATTTTTCATGTCTTCTTCAATCCACTGAATTAGCACATATACAAGCTTAAAAACAACAGCCACAACATAATAAAACTATTTATAACAATTTCCAGCCAAAACAAACCATATATATATAGCCTCAATACAACCCACAAAAAAGATAACGGTTCATTATGCCATGTCAATTACTATCTTAAGAAAAACCAAGAACATGATATAATTAGCTTAGGAAGTAGATAAAACTTTAAATCCCTAGCTGGTGTAGCTCACAACAACCCTCAATCACACCACAACACTATATGAGTTGTATTCTCTTCTTGAATCAACTTTTGTGTTCAAGTTGGTGTGTAAATACTTGTATTTCGCCTTGAAACTCTAATATATATGAAGGAGGAACTGATTCTTATCTTAAACATAAAGAACAACATGAAATCTGAAGTTATTTACTTTTGAAGAACACTCCAAAACAGCCACAAGATGAAGAACTATGATCTAGTAAGCACTACGGGAATTCTAGCGTTGGATTCAAGTTTTTATCTTAGGTTTTGACCCTAGAATCATGGAGGAACCCTTGAAGAGCATTTAGTAGGGTTTAGGAACTGTTGTGGGTGAGAAAACTGAGTGAAAATGACATATAAATGACTTAAATACAAGCTGAAGTTTAAACCGACTTTGTGGGTCCCATGGAAGCTGCTTGTGCAGTCTCGCAAAAATACGAATATCTCTATGGTACGATGTCGTATGGGCAAACGGATTAATGCGTTAGAAAATAGACTCGTAGATCTTCAATTTGATATGTAAATAATCCCTTGAGTCCAAGTATATTGGGAGAAAAGTGCAGCTACATTTAACCTAAATATCAACACATTATGAATGCAACTTGTGATGACCTTTGCCAACATTTGTTCCACAACTCGTTTGACTTAAAAACATAACACACGACTATCAAATGACTAAAATAACACATAACTTAACCTCTTCATCGTATTAATAACCCTAGTATCACCCCCAAAGTACATGTTATAACATTCCAAACTTGTCGACTTTCGACGAAACTTATTTTCTTTAACTGGTTTAGCTTCTAAGATTTCCAACCCTCTTGATACACGTTATTCATGATCTTAAATATTTGTAGCCTACAAGGTAACATAATTATCCTACTTTACATGCTTCCAAATATAATCTTATTTCTAAGCTTACATCAATTGATTTACGACGTACCCTCATGTACGAAAACATGGGGTGTAACAGTTTAGGCTTATCTCATAATTTTAATAATTAACTAGGTAATGTCTCGTTACACGGTAATTAATCAATTACCCGTATAATTATGAATTATCTCAAATTACCTAAAAATACTACTCATTTTAATATACTTTATACATTATACTACTGTGGTCATATGGTACCTTGCATGACATTAGTTCATAATTATCGGGTATTAACGATCGACCTGTATTTTATCCCAAATTGGCCACTTTCAACGAAACTCGTTTTCTTTAATTTGTGTGCCATTATCTTTCATAACACTTACTTCTCGCTTGTTATAAAAAGCATAAATACGTTAACCTCAAGATAATCTCATCCCCGAGTCTACATTGATTAACTGAAGACGAAACTTTTAACGTACGAAAATGCGATATGTAACAAAGTTAGCCTCCACACTTTGACAACAAATGCACGCAAACACATTAGGCATTTGACAGTTTCAGATTTGACATGACTTAATGTCATTAAGACCTATAGAAATGATATCTATGTGACCTTGGAATGCAAGCAGTTTCAGATGCAAGGTATAATCTTATAGACGTGATTTCTGAACAGGTGCACGGTTTAGGGAATCTAATATTGCACGCTAATTATTGAGACTATAGGTTCTAAGTTATTGATCCTATAGACATGATTGCTAAATGATT
The DNA here is from genome assembly GCF_000715075.1 of Nicotiana tabacum. Classification (NCBI taxonomy): domain Eukaryota; kingdom Viridiplantae; phylum Streptophyta; class Magnoliopsida; order Solanales; family Solanaceae; genus Nicotiana; species Nicotiana tabacum. The sequence continues at coordinate 54,996,807 of NC_134086.1, forward strand.
CTGGATTCCGGCATTATAAAGGTAATGTTGTAATGTTGACGTATTAGAATCTTACAGGTCTTGTAAACATGATATCTAGTTGTTGTGTGATTATGCAATAAAGTTGTTTGAAGATGTGAGACTAGCAGTATTAATAGAATTCCCTATAGGATGGATTCCTAACAATTGACAATTATACTTGATTTTATAACTTTTTTATTCTTATTGGCATGCTTTCTAGGCGGGTGACAGTATAATGAAACTAACAGAAATGGCATCTAATATGATTATGGTCCTATAGGCAGGGTGTCTTTGTGAACATTGTAAAGAGCAAGTATTTATGAATCAATGTAATCCTATAGGCATGATTTCTATCAAACATGTGGAAGCAGAATATGTTAAACGAATTGAACACCTATAGGCAGGTTATATATCAAACAGGTAGAGGCAAAATATGTTAAACACGTTAAACACCTATAGGAAGGTATTTCTACCGTTTCATGCAAGCATTAGAATAGACCCATTTCACTAATTTTACTAACAACCCTATTGTTATTACATCATTATTACAGGGCTAACGAATGAAATAAATTACAAAGTTACAAAAATAACTATAGTGGGCCTAAGATAGGCCCAAAGTATACCCAACTAGGCCAGACTTTCAATTTTAAATCCATATAGTTCACAACAACCTAGAAGAAAGTCTTCATAGCCAAAACCCAGTAGTCATCAAAGATTCATAAAAACAGCCTTATACAAAAGCCCATTGGCTTACTCAATAAGTGAAATGGGATAGTATTGAGTAATTAGGACAAAGTGGCAAGGAACCTTGGACCATAACGTGTCAGAGTTCCCAAGGACTTCTAGAATCCAGGGCAGTGCTCACACTAGGGAGGTTAATAGAGGAGATTCAGGAAATGACTGGGGACCAAGTCCTAGTGTGTCAGAATTCACAAGGGTCTCCACTAGACCCCGAGCAGTGCTCATACTAGGGAGGTCAGAAGAACATAAGTGATAATGAGGTAGAATAGACAATAACTAAGGGACAGAACTGAATGGTACAAACATAGTCAAGTTGTGCACATAGAGCAAATAATCAAACAGGCTTTATGTTTTAAGAATAAACTTAGCAAAGATTCAGAAGAACAAGCTCAACACCTAGTGCACAAGTAGTCACATATTGACAGAGTTAGGAAAATAACCAGTTTGTAGGATTGACAAAGATCATCATGCATAGATACATAATACCAAATAAGTGGAAGCATAAAGGTCTAAATTATGCTAAGTATATGTCCCAATGTCGTAAGATAGCCATGATAACTTCACATCAGGCATCAGAACAACATTTAGACATAGTAGGGATGCACAATATGACAACCACTAGTGAATCAAGTGAGCCAAAACATGTTGACGGGTATATTAACTGAGAACTTATCATGGTTCATAGAACAGGATTTTGACACATAATTAAAACATACCACTTATGCAAGGTTGCCATTATAGAGATATAGAATAGAAAGGGAAGATGAATTCATGTCATACAGTAAGGGTAAGCATTCAAAGTTTGACCTAATAGACTAATTAACTAAAGAAAATCCAAATTATAAACATGGAGCATATTCATATAACAGAATGGACAACCTTAAGAAGAATTAAATACCAAAGAGATGCTAACAGGTGCAAAGGTCACATATAGCAATAATTCATAACACATTCGCTAAAAGAAATTAAGAGAATCTTGATTACTCAAATTAGGCTTAGGCATTTTCAAACTAGCAACATTATGAAGTCAAATGTTGAAAAGACCTAAAACTGAGGTAAAGCAAATAGAATTACACACAAGAGTAACTCAGCAACACATTAAGTTATGAACTTCAGAAGTGAAAACATATGCAAGTTGCAGATACATAGGAACAAAATTGCAAAGGTTCGGTAACTCACTAGTTTAATGAAAATACAAGAAAGAACAAAATCCACAGTAGCAAGAACCTAGAATTTCTGGCCTTAAATTCAACCGGCCAAAAACCAGAATATAGATCAAGAGTATTAGAGAACAAAGAATAGTAACTCCAGTTTTTAGTAAATCTCTTAATGATTCGAGTTTTTCCAAAAGGGGAATGGGGATTGATTTATATAGTAGTAAAAATTGAATACCCAAACAAGGAATATTATCAATGAAACACTAGAAAGAAAAGAACATCACATGCAATCGAAGTCAGTAAGGAAAAGAGAAAATTTTCAAACCCTAATTTTTTAGGAAAAGTGTAAAATCGGTAGAATCTATAAATAAAAAATCAAACATCACATAGAATAGGACGAATATAGATAGAATATCACTCAAATCAAAGAATCGAACCAATTTTGGTTCGATCTAATGAGATCTGAAAACCCTAGTTTTAGGGTAAGTAAGAATCAACAGAAATATACAGATATTCGTACCCATAATAGAATAAGAGTGAATATAGAAGGAATAACATAAAGGTCAAGAATTTGAACCGACTTTGGTTCAATTTTGATGAGATTTCCTTACCATGTTTAGGCAAGCAACTAGGTAATACCATAGACGAACCAACAGTAATGAGAGGAGAACAATAAGGTAAGCAAATAATGGTAAAATCCCATTATCAACGGAATTAGGAGAGGTTGAGAGATACAACGGCTAGGGTTCGACAGAGAGAAGGGGGGTTTGAGAGGGTTCAAAGGCGGTGGGTGAGAGACAATGTCTCTAGGGTTTGTGGGGTCGGGTTATAAGAGAAAAGGGGTTGACGGTTGTGAGCCGTTGATCATTTTTGATCAACCGTTGTGATTTAAGTGGTCTGGGTTAGTTTGGACGGGGAAGGATTGGGCTTAGGTGTTATTGGGTTGAGGTTTGGGTAGTTTAGATCCGGAAATAGGTAAAATTTGGGTTGTTATTTAAATACCCAATATTTAAGAAGTAATAATTTATAAAAATAATTAATAAATAGAAAAAATATTATTTGTGCACTAAAATGATTAAAAATAATAACTTAATATTATAAAAACATAAAAAGGTATTTTTTGCATAAATATCATAATTTTTCATGAATATGGGCTATTTTTGCACAAATGTGCAATTAGCCTAAAAATGCAAATATAATTATAAAAAATGCAGTAAAATATTTTAAAAACAAACACATTGGTATAAATTATGAATTTGGATGATTAAAGCACCATAAAATAATTTGAAGGATAATGATTCTATATTTATATATTAAAAATGCAGAAATAAATTGATTTAAAGTCTTTAAAAATTATAGAAAATTATGAAAAATACTTGTATATGCTAATAAACCAAATGATGATGCATATGCACTATTTTGAAAGTATATATATATGTCACGACCCCGATTCACCCTCCGTGAACCATTGTGACGGCACCTAGTCTCTACGACTAGGTAAGCCTAAATTGCGGAAGATAAACTAAACTTGCAGAAAAGGAAAAAAACAAATTAATATAGAAATAGAGTAATAAAATAGTGTTTAAAAGTGCCGCTCAGCGTACACAATATTTAACTCTCAAGAACTAATACATATGCCCAAAACCCGGAAACCCATGAATCACAAGCTGAGGATACTACATATTGCTCTAACTCCAGAATAGTTTAAAACAAATTAAATACAGAGGGTTGTAACTACAAGAGAGAATGGAGAGAAACTCCTCGGTCTGCGGACGCGGCAGATATACTTCGAAGTCTCCGAAGGGTCGCTTCGCCTCAAGGATGGTAAGTCTGAGTCGAAGCACTTGGATCTGCACATGAAAAATATGCGCAGAAAGGGCATGAGTACACTACAATGGTACTCAGTAAGTGCCAAGCCTAACCTCGGTCAGGTAGTGACGAGGAAGGTCAGGGCCCTACTAAGATTAAAAAATTATAGAAATGACAGAATAAGATAAGCAGTACAATGAAGAATCTACAGTAAGAATTTAATACAGGATAATAAGAAATACAATAACTGAAACAAAGATAAAGACAAAAAACAAGGAAATACCACTCATAACAAGGATGACAACTGGGGATCTCTCAGTATCTTCAATATATATGTCGGAGATCTCTTGGTATCCCGAGGATCTCTTGGTATCCTCAATGTATACAAGGGATCTCTTGGTATCCTCAATATGTGCTAGGGATCTCTTGGTATCCCGAGGATCTTTTGGTATCCTCAACATACGTGTCGGGGATCTCTTAGTATCCCGCACCTCAGTTCAAATCATAAATGCGTACAGGGGATCTCCCGGGATGTTGTCCCGTACTCCCAAAGTAAAACACACAGCAACAACACAAGAATACTCAATTAAGCTCAATTTCGTACCAAGTAAAACAGGTAAATTCTAATTTAACATGCTTCTCATAATTCAATCAAGGTAGTTTAAGCAAATAAACAGTTAAGTCAATTAGACATGCTTTTTCTAAGCTAACAGCGGGTTTAAATTGCAAGTAAATGAAAGAGGATAAAGGAATACAATTGAAGTTACTTAAGAAAAAAATCAGTTTTTCAACAATTAGCTCAAGTATGCGCTCGTCAACTCACGTACATGGAATTTCAATTATCAAATATACCAAATCCTAAGGGGAAGGTCCTACACACAAGGTTAGGCAAACCACTTACCTCGAACCAGCTCAAATCAATCTGAAACCACGCTCTTGCCACGAGTACTCAACTCCAAATGGCCCGAATATATTCAATTCAACTTCATAATATAAATAACAATTCAATTAACTGATTCTACAAAGAAATTCTAAGCTAATACGCGAAATTAGGTAAAATGACCAAAACGCCCCTCGGGCCCACATCTTGGAATCAGGTAAAATTTATATTTCCAGAATTCTCACACTCTCACGACTTCAATCATACCAAAAGTACCAAAATCAGACCTTAAATAGTCCCTCAAATCATCACTCAAAGGCCTCTAATTAGTCAAGCCCTTACCCACAAATTACAACTGATTTTCCTTAATTTTTTCATGCTTAAATTGAAAAATATCATTCCAATAATGAGTTTAGGGACCAAAGACCTTACCCCAATGAACTCCTTTGAAAATCCTAATTTCTGCATCTGTAGCCCTGGGACCGCATCTGCGGTCCTATATTTGCGGACCAATGGTCGCATCTGCGACTTCTCACTTAAAGCCCAGCTTCCACACCTACGGTTAACCGTTTGCAGATGCAGGGCCACTTCTTCGGTGAAGCTCTCGCTTCTGCGGTCCCTGCTGGCTTTTCCCTTTTCTGCTTCTGCGATCTCTCTGCCGCTTCTGCGGCTCCACACCTACGAAACCCAACCGAAGGTGCGGTATGACAGATATCAACAGCTTTAGCTGCTACAAACCATTTCCAATTCTTTCGACAAACATCCGAAATCATCCCGCGACCCTCGGGACCTCAACCAAAGGCACCAACAAGTCTAATACTACTGTCCAAACTTATACCAATCCTTAAAACACGTAAAACAACATCAAAATGATGAATCAACCGCAGATTCAAGCCTAAAAATCCCAAAACTCTAATAAATACGCTTTCGATCGAAAAGTCTACCAAACCTCATCTGAATGAACTAAAATTTTGCACACACGTCACATTCAACACTATGGTGCTACTCGAACTTTCGGAATTCCATTCCGACCTTCGGATCAAAATCTCACTATCGAACCGGAAACTTCAAAATTCGACATTTTGAGGCCGTCTCTGTTCCGCGGAGCTAACAGAACCGTCAGAATACTATTTTGAGGCCGTCTCTATTCTGACTACGGTCAACTTCCCAACACTTGAGCTCTCATTTAGGGACTAAGTGTCCCAAAACCCTCCGAAACTCAAAACCGAACATCTCAGCAAATCAAAATAGCAGAAATAAATACGGGGAAAGTAGTTAATAGGGGATTGGGGAGTAAATTCTTAAGACAACTGGCCGGGTCGTCACATCCTCCTACACTTAAACATTCGTTCATCCTCGAACGAGCATAGAGACATACCTCAAGTAGTGAAAAGATGAGGGTAACGGTTGCGCATGTCCTGCTCGGTCTCCCAGGTTGCCTCCTCGACCGGGTGACCCCGCTATTGAACCTTTACTAATGCATTGTTCTTTGACCTCAACTTTCTAACCTGCCTGTCCAATATTGCCACTGGCTCCTCAATATAGGATAGATCCCTGTCCAACTGGACTGAACTAAAATATAACACATGCGACGGATCACCGTGATACCTCCGGAGCATCGAAACATGAAATAGCGGATGGACTCCTACCAAGCTAGGAGGTAAGGCAAGCTCATGAGAAACCTCCTTGTTACGCCCCGTAATATTACGTCCCGCGGTATTACATTACTGTGATATTATGCTTTGTAGTAATAAGTTACGACAACGTTGCCCTGCAGTATTTTACGTTAAATTTGTCGTAAGGTAATTGACATCAGTCCAAGAAAATAATTATTTGGGGATTATAAGGATTATAAGTGATGAATAAATTAGTGAAGGTAAGAGGGTAAGTAATATCGAAAAAAAAAAATTTTGTCAAAGTTTGGCATTTTGGGATAAAATATGGCCCGAGCTAAAATACACGATATTTATGGACTAGTATCATACAAAGTACCACATGGCCATGATAGTAAGGTATACAAGGTATGTTAAAAGAGTGTAGTATTTAATTAAGTTGAGACAATTTTTGAAATTATGCGGGTAATAGATTAATTACCGGGTAACGAAACATTACCCGGTTAACTAATAAATGGATAAAGACCAAAACTTTCCCCATACTCCACGTGGCAGCAAGACACTTTCCAAAGGATGACTCTTAGTCACCTTTAAGTAGGTGGCAACATGTCAAAATAACATGGAAATTGTGGACGTTCAGTAGTCTAAATTGTGGAACTCTTAGACTACTATACAATCAGTACTACCTAATATACAATGAATAGTCTAAAGTGTGGCTTTCCATTCATAGCATAGTAATTTTGGACGTTCAAGGGAGGATGGATTCTTTTGGACTCTTTTAATGCCATTTCAAGCAAATACTTCACTCCTTTATGGTAATCTTCATCTTCATTCTTCAAACTTTCAGTAGATTTTGCCAATTTTTCCTACAAAACAGTAGCAACGAGAATTATTAGAAGATTAACAACGTAAAAGTTTTGCGGTTCTAGAAGAGTACAGTGTAATCTTCGCCAAAAATCTTATACGGAGTTTTCCTACTCCGGGTATGTTAAGGCTATCCCTTCTTTCTTTTAGCATGATCTATACGATACGAACGAAACGTGCAAATGCACATATTCCATGAATGACTCTATTCATAAAAGTATTAGTAGTGCCTATGTTCTTAAATTTCCATATGTCTTATTATTCCATCGTCTATTCATGGGTCTAAGAAAATACGTAAAATGAGTTTATGATATTAATCAGAGGTATAATGGTCTTATGACGTACCAAGAGATTTTGTTATCGTATTTCATATGCATTTCATGCATTTATACATGTACATTAACCCATGACTCAGACGGCGTTATATACGCGTATATATGTATATATATGTATATGGAATATGGGAAAAGGTTACGGCGTTATATACGCACCACCACCTGATCAGCTGGTATATGATGATGATGTTGCCCACAATGGCTGAAATATGATTCAAACGGCGTTATATACGCATATATGGGTATGTATTCAAATGGCGTTATATACGCATATATATGTATGTATTCAAACGGCGTTATATACGCGTATATATGTATGTATATATATGTATATGGGATATGAGAATGGTTATAGCGTTATATACGCACCACCACCTGATCAGCTGGTATACGATTATGACTTTGCCCACAGTGACCGATATGATATGATGGGATGCCCTCAGAGGCTGATGATGTTATGAAACATATACCTATGCACGACATGACATTCATACGCATATGCATGACGCTGAAAATAATTTATGATTTACAAAGTTATTCAGACTTACGGGTTGAGTCATGTACTCCATATGTCTTTCATGTCTCCTATGTATTTATTTATGTTCCTTACATACTCGGTACATTATTCGTACTGACGTCCCTTTTGCCTGGGGACGTTGCGTTACATGCCCGCAGGTCTTGATAGACAGGTCGAGAGCCCTCCCAGTAGGCTATCAGCTCAGCGGAAGATGTTGGTGCGCTCCATTTGTTTCGGAGTTGCATATTTGGTTAGTATGATTTAGACTTCTATTGTTTGGTATGGCGGAACTCTATCCCGACCTTTGTGACACTTATGTACTCTTAGAAGCTTGTAGACATATGTCGTGTATGTGAAAAATTGTACGACCCTGTCGGCCTATGTTTGAGTTTTTAAATGATTATGTTAGTCTATTAGGCCCATATGTCACATGTATATAATGATGTAATAAGAAAGGTATATTACATTGGTACTCTGTCAAGTAAGGTACTGGGTGCCCGTCGCGGCCCATCGGTTTGGGTCATGACAAAAGTGGTATCAGAGCAGTTCTGTCCTAGGGAGTCTACAAGCCGTGTCTAGTAGAGTCTTGTTTATGGGTGTGTCGTGCACCACACTTATAAGCAGGAGGCTACAGGGCATTTAGGATTGTCACTCTTTCTTCTTACTCTAGATCTTGTGGTAGAGCTCACTTATAAGAATTCAAGTTCTGAAATTCTATTTTATTCGTAATAAGACGATGCCTACTTCCCGAAAGAAGGTTGGAAAGAGAGATTGTTGTGGAAAAGCTGAGTCAGAGGAATTGGATTTTTGTATGATGCCTATGATAAGTAAATGTGAGGTCTTTTGCAGATCATGGGTGTACTGAAAGGTACAAGCTTCCTGATAAGAAGCCTTAAGGCAATAATGCATATCCATCTTTATGGTAAAAGACAATGGGAGATTAAAAAGATAAATATAGGTTTTAACAAGCAAAAGAAGCAAGATGAAGAAGGGTACGAGGCACCCAATTAATGAAGGCTAACAACGTTTGTAATTGAGGCAGAGGAACATAAGCCTTTTGAGTTATAGTCAATAGTAACAGAGGTATATACAATTGGTCGCACCCCTTCCAGATATGCCTTATGGGGGTTAACAAAAATAGTATAAGAAGATATGATGGATGGATTGATTGCGTCAGTTGACATTTTCGAAGCATATTGCAAATGTGTTAATAAATCTCTTTATGAGACGCCTAGATAGTGCACTCTAAAATAGTGCAGCCAGATATGAGTGCTACAATGACATGCACTATAAGCCTTGAAGGGATAAATATTACCTTAGTGTGGCTCGCGTCTCTAGTAAAACGAGAACGTTAAGCAACTTGAAGAGCCACTAGATGGAGCAAAGGAAAACTAAAAGCGAAAGAATGTCGTATTGAAGTTTCACAAAAAAAGGGATATGCAGAAATATTAGCAGAATAATGAGAAGCGAGATAAGGGAGCATTATGAATAAGGTGTGATACATAGATGAAAACGGTAGAGTGTTACATAACTTATAGTCAAATGAAGGAAGAGATGGTGATGGGCCTTAAGACAATAAAAGAGCATAGTCCATAAGGTTATATCCTCATTTCGAGAAATAAGTTCGTGACTCCAACACGACTACCAGAGAGGAAAGTTAATCCCCAAGGTAATAGAAATCAGTATGGGCTGGTAAACAAGATAAACTAAAATATGAATTAGGGACCGAAAAATTGGAAAGTACTCAGCATCATGGGAATTTCATATTTCGTTCCAGTGGTAATAGAATGAACCATAGAAGAAGATTCACGATGAATTCAGAGAATAGTCATTTAGGGAGACGTTTCCCTAGAGCAAGCAATATGAGCAAAGTTAAGCTTAAGAGACTGTATGTGCCAGTTACGCTAAGTGTCACCCTCGCGAGTAAGGGAATTTGTCATCCTTGGTACAGGAGAATTGCCACAAGGCGAGTAAGAATCATTGATGTTAAGAAACGATGCCAAAGATGAAGAGGAAAACATCTATAGGTAGATCCTTGTAGCTCAAACTCTTAGTAATCACCTAAAGGAGGGAATATGGAATGATAAAAGAAGAATGCGATAAAAATGAGAAAGGGATGATATTGCACTTATCCAAATGCTACAGGTATGCTACGATTCCAGAACATTATACAAACGCAATGTCAAGGAGACGAAGTAAGGGTTCCTTCTCGAGATGTTATTGATAATTAAGGAGCCAGTGTGAGACGTAAGTTAAGACCAAAGAAATAACCCAAGGAAGATTTCATGGAATATTGACATGAGGATGGGCCAATGAGTAGTTAGTAATTAATGCAGGAAGAGCCTAGTCGTGGCTAGACAAGAGGTTATAGACAAATCAGCAGATCATGCAAGACAAACATAATGAACCCCAACATGGAAAATTCAGTCTCGCAATTGTGACATCGGGACTCTTGAGAAATATTCAAATAGGAATTGGGGTAGTTAAAGGTATGGTATGAACGTTATGGAAATAAAAGAGAGTGCCACTGGGAAGACAGTCAAAATATAAGTTCTGAAGCAACCCTACAAGCACAAGGGCGTGAGATAAGTAACTACGGATAATTGTAGGCGAAGAAGGATATAAAAATTTTTTATTGGGTATACGATGAAGTAAACTTGCAGCTTTATGAGAGTCAAGGGTTCTCCTTAAGTACTACAACGAAAAACTAGCTGAGGAAATAAGGAAGAAGACTTCAACCTTAGCACAACGACCTAAAGAGGAAATTGTCATGTAACAACAGTCTCACAACAACATTGTATGTCCTCCAAAAGAAAGAGGAATCTACCGTGGCTAGTGAACGTGAAGTAAAAAATCAAAAGAAATATTCGAAGATCATATGAGTTGTACGGAAATTCTGGCATGAGGAGGAGCTAAGATAAGCTAAGTATGCACACAACAAGAGTAAGAAAGATCAAGAAAGATAATAGCTTACGTTAAAAGAAAGCTGAGAAGGAACAAAAGAAATTATTTGATCAATGATCCCAAGTTGGTGACGCTATGAACGGACTTAAGAGTTCGGAGTTTTATACATGCAACATATATATTGACAATCATACAACCGTAAAAGATTCCGGTATAAGTTAAAAGAAAGAATTAAGCCCAGGTCAAGGACAAAGGAATGAATTGTTAAAAGATTGTATCATGAATATTCCATAGCGTCCATGGAGGGCTAAAGTAATAACTAATACCCTGAGCCACAGATTGGAAGATAACTTAAGCCAGCATAAAGGCCGATCAGAAGAAGAAGGAAACTAAAGAGTTACATCAACAAAGTAAATAAGGAATTTGATTATTGAACCTAGAAGTTATATGAATCATGATTGAGAACATAGCAGAATCACTCTTAATATTAGAGGTACAAGAGAGATAGCATATCAACTATGTTCTATAATGGCCCTACGATAAAGCCAGTTAGAAGGGTACTAGTCTCATAAGAAGTCAGTACGAAGCTCCTACCAGATTATGTATGCACCAGAGGTATAACAATTATAATAGAGCTTCAAGTTATGGACATGAATTATACCCATGTGGAGGGAAGGTCATGAAAGAGATAGATGATACGATGTGAAATTCTAAGGTAAGTAAGGTTAAGGTGAACAACGTATGAGATACTCAAAGGCAGAAGATCGTAAATAATCCATACTTCGGATAGAAGCCTATAAGCGCAAGGATTCAATATCCAGGAATGATAGCAGCGGCGTCAGTAGCATATCTTCCAGCCTATGGTCTAGGCATCGAAAAACATGATTATGAGAGTAAAGGATAGTCAGAGACGATGTGATGTCTCGCTTGATGTTCCAGAACAACATAAGGAAATCTATGGTGCAAGCAAGTTGAAGGAAGGCCTCGTATAGAATAAATAGATATGTATAGGTCCCGAGCTAAAGTATAGTAAAGCGACAAAGTTTTAACGAAATATGAGTGAGGATGAGGAAAGGCAAGTGAAAGGGTGACGAGAATGGATAAGTCCTCAGGATTGAAACCCATGAAAATAAGAAAGCTAACGGTTTCTCTAAATTATAGAAAATTCAGTATAGCCTGAATGAACTCAAAGGAGTCTAAGGCTAATAACATCCAGAAGAGATGGAATATTGCCCTGTTAATAGAATGAGGGTGTAATTATTATAGAAAAAAATGATGACTTTTGGGCCTTCGATTGAGTAACGATCTGACGAATAAGAGAAAGGGATCTCATGAATTGGACAAGATTAAAATACCCACGCAAGGTAAATCACATTGGGATGCCGTGAGATACGATTATGAAAGCAGGGTATCGGTCTAGGTGGATCAATCTAATTATTTCAGATGTTCCCCGATAAAACGTGAATCCTAGTAGAAATATTACATAAAAGGTTAAGTTATCAGGGGTGGATTATGGATCAAAATTGAGGTAAATCAACAATGGATGGATAAAATTTATAAAGTATGAGAAGAGATTAAGCCGCCATTCCTAAGATGAACAATAATAAGGAAGCATTAAAAGGACTTAAATTTATACATATGGAATGAGCAACGAGAGTAAGCTGGGACTTGGTAGCAGACCTCAGCAACAATAAATTAAAGTAAGATCTATGGCAGTAAATTCATACGGATGGTTAAACGGTCCTATGCGATGAGATTTAGCAATATTTGTAAATCCAACAAAATATCGAGCAGAGGACTTCAATATACCTATAGAGGCCTAGAGAGGCATCCTTTTAAGCATTGTATATACAAAGTAAGGCCTACATATTGACTAAAAGGTATATGTAAAAAGGAAAGATGAATCACATAAGTGTACCTACAAAGCCAGGGTCATACAGGTTGCATGACAGCAAGTAACAGAAGTTGCAAGATTAGGAAGATTTCGACCACAGGTCATGATATGAGCAAAAAGACTAAAGGAGGGAAATACCCTAGACATTGGATTTATTCACACAACAACTACTTAAATAGCAAGAAGAGTATTAAGGTATTCACAAGAGCTATAAGTTACGAAAATGATAAGAGCATCAGTCAACATTCGAGGACGAATGTTCCAAAGGGGGGAATGATGTTACGCCCCGTAATATTACGTCAATATTACGTCCCGCAGTATTACATTACTGTGATATTATGCTTCGCAGTAATAAGTTACGACAACGTTGCACCCTGCAGTATTTTACATTAAATTTGTCGTAAGGTAATTGACATCAGTCCAAGAAAATAATTATTTGGGGATTATAAAGATTATAAGTGATGAATAAATTAGTGAAGGTAAGAGGGTAAGTAATATCGAAAAAAAAAAATTTTGTCAAAGTTTGGCATTTTGGGATAAAATACGACCCGAGCTAAAATACCCGACATTTATGGACTAGTGTCATACAAGGTACCATATGGCCATGATAGTAAGGTATACAAGGTATGTTAAAAGAGTGTAGTATTTAATTAAGTTGAGACAATTTTTGAAATTTTGCGGGTAATAGATTAATTACCGGGTAACGAAACATTACCCGGTTAACTAATAAATGGATAAAGACCAAAACTTTCCCCCGTACCCCACGTGGCAGCAAGCCACTTTCCAAAGGATGACTCTTAGTCACCTTTAAGTAGGTGGCAACATGTCAAAATAGCATGGAAATTGTGGACGTTCAGTAGTCTAAATTGTGGAACTCTTAGACTACTATACAATCAGTACTACCTAATATACAATGAATAGTCTAAAGTGTGGCTTTCCATTCATAGCATAGTAATTTTGGACGTTCAAGGGAGGATGGATTTCTTTTAAACTCTTTTAATGCCATTTCAAGGAAATACTTCACTCCTTTATGGTAATCTTCATCTTCATTCTTCAAACTTTCAGTAGATTTTGCCAATTTTTCCTACAAAACAGTAGCAACGAGAATTATTAGAAGATTAACAACGTAAAAGTTTTGCGGTTCTAGAAGAGTACGGTGTAATCTTCGCCAAAAATCTTATATAGAGTTTTCCTACTCCGGGTATGTTAAGGCTATCCCTTCTTTCTTTTGGCATGATCTATACGATACGAACGAAACGTGCAAATGCACATATTGCATGAATGACTTTATTCATAAAAGTATTAGAAGTGCATATGTTCTTAAATTTCCATATGTCTTATTATTCCATCGTCTGTTCATGTGTCTCAGAAAATACGTAAAATGAGTTTATGATATTAATCAGAGGTATAATGGTCTTATGACGTACCAAGAGATTTTGTTATCGTATTTCATATGCATTTCATGCATTTATACATGTACATTAACCCATGACTCAGACGGCGTTGACCAGATGGCATTATATACGCGTATATATGTATACGGGATATGGGAAAAGGTTATGGCGTTATATACACACCACCACCTGATCAGTTGGTATATGATGATGATGTTGCCCACAGTGGCTGAAATATGATTCAAACGGCGTTATATACGCATATATGGGTATGTATTCAAATGGCGTTATATACGCATATATATGTATGTATTCAAACGGCATTATATACGTGTATATATGTATGTATATATATGTATATGGGATATGGGAATGGTTATGACATTATATACGCACCACCACCTGATCAGCTCGTATACGATTATGACTTTGCCCACAGTGGCCGATATGATATGATGGGATGCCCTCAGAGGCTGATGATGTTATGAAACATATACCTATGAACAACATGACATTCATACGCATATGCATGACGCTGAAAATAATTTATGATTTACAAAGTTATTCAGACTTACGGGTTGAGTCATGTACTCCATATGTCTTCCATGTCTCCTATGTATTTATTTATGTGCCTTACATACTCGGTACATTATTCGTACTGACTTCCCTTTTGCCTGGGGACGCTGCGTTTCAAGCCCGCAGGTCCTGATAGACAGGTCAAGAGCCCTCCAAGTAGGCTATCAGCTCAGCGGAAGATGTTGGTGCGCTCCATTTGCTTCAGAGTTACGTATTTGGTTAGTATGATTTAGACATCTATTGTTTGGTATGGCGGAACTCTATCCCGACCTTTGTGACACTTATGTACTCTTAGAGGCTTGTAGACATATGTCGTGTATGTGAAAAATTGTACGACCCTGTCGTCCTATGTTTGAGTTTATAAATGATTATGTTAGCCTATTAGGCCCATATGTCACATGTATATAATGATGTAATAAGAAAGGTACATTACATTGGTACTCGGTCAAGTAAGGTACTGGGTGCCCATCGCGGCCCATCGGTTTGGGTCGTGACACTCCCCAACACGCCTCAATATCTCTAAAGGGCCAATAAACCTCGGACTCAACTTCCCCTTCTTCACAAATCTCATGACGCTCTTCATAGGCGAAACCCGAAGCAGAACCCGCTCTCCAACCATATAGGAAACATCACGAACCTTCTGGTCTGCATAGCTCTTCTGTTTGGACTGAGCTGTACGGACCCTATCCTAAATCACCTTAACCTTTTCCAAAGCATCCTGAACTAAGTCTGTGCCCAATAATCTAGCCTCACCCGGCTCAAACCAACCCACCGGGGATCCATACCGCCTACAATATAAAGCCTCATACGGTGCCATCTAAATGTTGGACTGATATCTATTATTGTAAGCAAACTCCGCCAATGGCATATCCTCAAGAATCTGAATAGTCCGCTTGGATTGTCCGTCCGTCTGAGGGTGAAATGTTGTAATCGACTCCACCAGAGTACCCAACTCATGCTGAATGGCTCTCCAAAATCGTGATGTGAACTGATTACCTCTATCTGTAATGATAGAAACTGGAATACCATGCACATGAATCTCCCGGATATAGATCTCCACCAACCGCTCCGAAGAATACGTAGTATACAAAGGAATGAAGTGAGCGGACTTGGTCAGCTGATCCACAATCACCCAAATAGCATCTAACTTTCTCAATGTTCGTGGGAGCCCAACTATCACTTCCACTCTGGATTCTATATATGCTAAAGCAACCCACCCGGTCTCTGGTGCTCATACTTCACCTGCTGACAGTTGAGGCACCGAGCTAAAAATCTAACTATATCTTTCTGCATCCGCCTCCACCAATAGTGCTACCTCAAATCCTGATACATCTTTGCGACACGCGGATGAATGAAATACCGCAAGCTATGGGACTCCTCCAAAATCAACTCCCGAAGACCATCAAAATTGGGTACGCAAATCCGACCCTACATCCTCAATAACCCATCATCACCAATAGTCACATCTCTGGCATTACCGTGCTGAACCTTGTCCTTGAGGACAAGCAAATGAGGGTCATCATACTGCCGCTCCCTGATACAATCAAATAAGGAGGACCGAGAAACCACGCAAGCTAGAACCGACTAGGCTTCGAAAGATCCAATCTCACAAACTGGTTGGCTAAGGTCTAAACATCCATCACCATAGGTCTCTCCGATACTGGTAAATAAGCCAAACTCCCCAAACTCTCTGCGTGGAAACTCAAGGTATCGGCCACCACATTGGCCTTGATCGGGTGATACAAAATAGTGATATCATAGTCCTTCAGCAACTCTAACCACCTCCTCTGGCGCAAATTTAGATCCTTTTGCTTGAACAGGTGCTACAAGCTCCGGTGGTCAGTATAAATATCACAGGGAACACCATATAAATAATGACACCAGATCTTCAGGGCGTGAACAATGACAGCTAACTCAAGGTCGTGGACCAGATAATTCTTCTTATGTACCTTCAACTGTCTGGACGCGTAGGCAATCACCCTACCGTCCTGCATCAACACCGCTTTGAGGCCAATCCTTGAGGCATCACAATAGACCGTATAAGACCCTAAACCTGTAGGCAGTATCAAAATTAGGGCTACTGTCAAAGCTATCTTGAGCTTCTAAAAGTTTGCCTCACACTCCCCATCCATTGGAAAGGAGCACCCTTCTAGGTCAACCTGGTCATAGGGGATGCAATCGATGAAAACCCATCCACAAAATGACGGTAGTAACCTGCCAAGCCAAGGAAACTGCGGATATCTGTAGCCGAGGATGGTCTGGGCCAACTCTACACGACCTCTATTTTCTTAGGATCCACCTAAATACCCTCACCCGATACCACGTGGCCTAAGAATGCCACGGAATCCAACCAAAACTCACATTCCGAGAACTTAGCATAAAACTTCTTCTCTATCAGAGTCTGAAGCACAGTCCTCAAGTGCTGCTCATGATCTTCCCGACTCCGGGAATACACCAGAATATCATTAATAAAGACAATGACTAACGAGTCAAGATACGGCCGGAACACACTGTGCATTAAGTGCATAAAGGCTGTTGGGGCATTGATCAGCCCAAATGACATGACAAGGAACTCTTAATGACCATACCAAGTCCTAAAAGCAGTCTTCGGGATATCTGGCTCTCAAATCTTCAACTGATGGTAACCTGAGTGCAAGTCAATCTTAGAAAGCACCTGTGCACCCTGAAGTTGGTCAAACATATCATTAATACGAGGCAAATGTAACAGTTCTTCACTGTAACCTTGTTCAACTGGTGATAATCAATACACTTACGTATAGAACCATCCTTTTTCTTCACAAACAAGACCGGAGCACCCCAAGGTGATACACTGGGCAGAATAAAACCCTTATCAAGCAATTCCTATAACTGATCCTTCAAATCAAAAGGAGCCATATGATACGGAGGAATAGAAATGGGCTGAGTGCCCGGCAAAAGATCAATGCCAAAATCAATATCTCTATTAGGCGGCATGCCTGGAAGTTCAGTTGGAAACACATCGGGAAAATCTCGTACTACTGGAACTGAATCAACTGAAGAGGTATCAATACTGACATCTCTCATATAGGCTAAATACACGTTACACCCCTTCTCAACCATACGTTGATCTTTAAGAAAAGAAATAACTCTACTGGGAGTGTGATCTAAAGTACCCCTTCACTCAACACATGGGACACCTGGCACAGCCAGCGTCATGGTTTTGGCATGAAAATCAAGAATAGCATAATGGGGCAAAAACCAATCCATGCCCAAGATAATATTAAAATCTACTATGCTGAGCAACAATAAATCGGCTCTGGTCTCAAAACCACTAAGAGAAACCAAACATAACTGATAGACGCAGTCCACAATAAGAGAATCTCCTATAGGAGCAGAAACATAAAACCCGAGGTACACCCATATGCGGAGAAAAATAAGAAGACATATAAGAGTAAGTGGATCCTGGATCGAATAGAATTGATGCATCTCTGTGACAAACCAGTATAATACCTGTGATGACAGAATCGGAAGCAACAACCTCGGTACGGGCAAGAAGGGCATAGTATCTGGCCTGGTCTCCCCCTCTAGGGCGACCTCTACCTCCCCGACCTCCACCTCTAGCTAGCTGAGCAGGTGGGGCAGTAGCAGGAGCTGTAACCATAGCCTAAGAACTCTACGGGGCACACTGTGGCTGAGAAGTCTATGGTGGTGCACCCCTCCCAAGTCTAGGGAAATCCCTCACCACATGGCATGTGTCACCACACTCAAAACAAGCTCTGGGAGGACGTGGTGGCTGTGATTGGCTCGGGCCAGGCCTTTTGGACTGACCTTTGAAAGCACCCCGCGCGGGAGGCGCGCTAGATACCAGAGATGCATAATAAGGCTCCTAAGGCCTAGGAGGAGTTCGAATACCACTGGTTGCTGGAAAAGCTGAATGAACAGGGCGACTAATATAACCCCTACCATGACGACCTGCTGTTGGGGCACGGGCACCAGAATAATGGCCTGACTCTCGAGACCTCTAGGCCTCCCTCTCCTCTTTCTCCCTAGCATGCATACCCTCAATCCTCCTAGCAATGCTCACCACCTATTGATAAGAAAGATCCATCTCCAACTCGCGAACCATGCTAGACCTAATGCTAGGAATAAGGCCCTCAATAAATTGGCGAACCCTCTCGCGAACAGTAGAAACCAAGGCTGGTGCATGCCTAGCTAAACTAGTGTAACGGACAGCATACTCTGTGACAGTCATAGCACCCTGGCGCAAGTGCTCAAACTCTGTACACCATGCGTCCCTCAGGCTCTAGGGAATATACTCTCTCAAGAACAGATCTGAAAACTGAGTCCAAGTCAGTAAAACAGCCTCATCCGGATTGTCTAACTTATAGGTGCGCCTCCACTCACAGGCGGCCCCTCGAAGTGGGAAGGTAGTAAAGGAAACCTCGCTCGATCCTGATTTACCCATGGAGCGGAGAATGCGGTAATGCTCACCTAGAAATCCCAGAGCATCATCCGATGCTAGACCACTGAATACAGGAGGCTTGTACTTCTTGAACCTCTCAAGCCTCAACTGCTCATCCTCGGAAGCCACTGCCCTGTCCTTGGGCTGATCTCGGACTGCAGGCTGTACAAGAATAATCTCAGGGACCTACTCGACATACACTCGCTGCTCAGGAGTGCGGGCGGGGGGAGTCTGTGCTCCTCCCCCGGCCAGAGATGTAGCTACAGCAAGGAGAAGCAACCCTGCTTGAGCCAAAGTGGTGTACATGCTCATGAACCGTGCTAGAGTCTCCTGAAGTGCTGGAGTAGTAGTAGAAGTAAGCGTATCAGGTGCCTGGACTCAGGCTGAAACTGCTGACGGCACCTCGGTGGCAGCTCGTGCAGGTGCTCTGGCTGCACCATATGCGTGTCCTCGGCCTCTACCCTGGCCCGGGCCTCTGACGGCTATAGTAGGGGGCGCGTGTGCCTGATCATCTCGGGTAGCGCGTGTCCTCATCATCTGTGAGAGAATAGAAGACGCAAGTTTAGAATTGTGATGTCAAAATCTCGCACGACAAGGAAATCAAATGAGGTGGAATATTCCTAACAGTTACATAACCTCTCGTAGATAAGTACAGACGTCTCCGTACCGATCAGTGAGACTCTAATAAACCGGCTTATGATCCATGACTCCTATTAACCAAGAGCTCTGATACCAACATGTCACGACCTCGGTTCGCCCTCCATGAACCATCATGAAGGCACCTAATTTCTACGACTAGGTAAGCCTAAATTGCGGAAGATAAACCAAACTTGCGGAAGAAAAGAAAAAAAATAATTTAAAATAGAAATAGAGTAATAAAACAACGTTTAAAAGTGCCGCTCGGCATACACAATATTTAACTCTCAAGAACTAATACATATGCCCAAAACCCGGAAACCCATGAATCACAAGCTGAGGATACTACATATTGCTCTGATTCCAGAATAGTCTAAAGCAAAGTAAATACATAGGGTTGTAACTACAAGAGAGAATGTAGAGGGACTCCTTATTCTGCAGACGCGGCAGATGTACCTCAAATTCTCTAAAGGGTCGCCTCGCCTCAAGGATGGTAAGTCTGAGTCGAAGTACTTGGATCTGCACATGAAAAAACATGCGTAGAAAGGGCATGAGTACACCACAACGGTACTCAGTAAGTGTCAAGCCTAACCTCGGTCGGGCAGTGATGAGGAAGGTCAGGGCCCAACTGAGATTAAATAATTATAGAAATGACAGAATAAGATAAGTAGTACAATTGAGAATCTACAGTTAGAATTTAATACAGGATAATAAGAAACACAATAATTGAAATAGAGATAAAGACAAAATACAAGGAAATACCACTCATAACAAGGAAGATAACCGAGGATCGTCAATATCCTCAATATATATGCCAGAGATCTCTTGGTATCTCAAGGATCTCTTTGTATCCTCAATGTATACACGAGATCTCTTGGTACCCTGAATATCTCTTGGTATCCTCAATATATGCTAGGGATCTCTTGGTATCCCGAGGATCTCTTGGTATCCTCAATATACGTGCCGGGAATCTCTTAGTATCCCGCACCTCAGTTCAAATCATAAAAGCGTACAGGGGATCTCCCAGGATGTCATCCCATAGTCCCAAAATAAAGCACACAACAACAGCACAAGAATACTCAATTAAGCTCAATTTCGTACCAAGTAAAATAGGTAAATTCTAATTTAACATGCTTCACATAATTCAATCAACACAGTTTAAGCAAATAAACAGTTAAGTCAATTAGACATGTTTTTTCTAAGCTAACAGCAGGTTTAAAATTGCTTGTAAAATGAAACGGGAAAAAGGAATACAATTGAAGTTACTTAAGAAAAAATCGGATTATCAACAATTATCTCAAGTACGCACTTGCACCTCACATACAGGGCACTTCAATTATCAAATATACTAAATCCTAATGGGAAGGTCCCCCACACAAGGTTAGGCAAGCCACTTACCTCGAACCAGCTCAAATCAATCTGAAACCACGCTCTTGCCATGAGTACTCGACTCCAAATGGCCCGAATCTATTCAATTCAATTTCATACTGTAAATAACACTTCAAGTAACTAATTCTACAAAGAAATTCTAAGCTAATATGCGAAATTAGGTAAAATAACCAAAATGCCCCTCGGGCCCATGTCTTAAAATTAGGTAAAATTTACATTTTTAGAATCCTCACACTCTCACGAGTTTAGTCATACCAAAAGTACCAAAATCAGACCTCAAATGGTCCCTCAAATCAGCACTCAAAGGCCTCTAATTAGTCAAGCCCTAACCCACAAATTACCACTGATTTTCCTTAATTTTTCATGCTTAAATTGATAAACATCATTCCAATAATAAGTTTAGGGACCAAAGACCTTACCCCAATGAACTCCTCTGAAAATCCCTCTTGAAAAGTGTTTCCCAAGCTTCTTCCTGTTAGAAATATGGTGAAAAATAGCTAAATTTTGCGACGGCAAGTATTTATATGTTTCTGCCCAGCGATTTCCACATCTGTAGCCTTGGGACTACATCTGCGGCCCCACTTTTGCAGACCAATGGTTGCATCTGTGACTTCTCACTTAAAGCCCAACTTTCGCACCTGCGGTTAATCCTTCGCAGATGTAGGACCGTTTTTGTAGTGAAGCTCCCGCTTCTACGGTCCCTGCTGGCTTCTCCCTTTTCCGCTTCTACGATCTCTCCGCCACTTCTGCGGCTTCGCACCTGCAGAACCCAACTGCAGGTGCGGTTATGACAGATATCAGTAGCTTCAGCTGCTACAAACCACTTCCAATTCTTTCGACAACCATCCGAAATCATCTCGAGGCCCCCAGAACTACAACCAAAGGCACCAATAAGTCTAATACTACTGTCCAAACTTATACCAATCCTTAAAACACCTAAAATAACATCGAAATGACGAATCAACCACGGATTCAAGCCTAAAATCCCAAAACTTTAAAAAATATGCTTTCGAGCGAAAAGTCTACCAAACCTCGTCCGAATGACCTGAAATTTTGCACACACGTCACATTCAACACTACAGAGCTACTCCAACTTCCGAAATTCCATTCCGACCTTCGGATCAAAATCTCACTATCGAACCGGAAACTTCAAAATTTAACTTTTCGGCATTTCAAGCCTAAATTAGCTATGGACCTCCAAAACACAATCTGATCATGCTCCTAACCCTGAAATCACCCCAAAAAGCTAAAGGAACCATCGGAATTCCATTTCGAGACTGTCTTCACACTATTCCGACTACGGTCAACTTCCTAACACTTGAGCTCTCATTTAGGGACTAAGTGTCCCAAAACCCTCTGAAACTCAAAACCGAACATCTCAGCAAATCAAAATAGCAAAAATAAACACGAGGAAAGCAGTTAATAGGGGATTAGAGTAAATTCTTAAGACGACCGACCGGGTATACAAGAAAAAATTAGGTATCAACAGCTGCCCCTCTTTACCCGAGAATGATGAAAGAGCAAAGAAATGATGACCGATTTTCACCGAATGAGGTGACTTTAAAAATAGAGGCCGACTCCGGTTTCTGAGTTGCTTACATTTCCCTGGTTTTACAGTATCATGCCATGTGTAGTTCTGGAACCAACGGTGAACAAAACTGATGAAGTTGTTATAGGAATGGTCGTGTGTTTTGGAATGGGTTATTTTGGGAAGGATAGTATCGGACGGACTTATGCGGAGTTATAGATAAAGTATTTGTATAGACATAGAGTCGTAAGCGGGAATTGATGATGGTAGGTTACGTTTGAAATAATTGCGTGATGTGAACGTTATGAACGAAAACTAGAGTGAAGATTGCTCCTGTTTGAAGAACGGTTACTTCCTGGATTACCTGGAAAACATAAAACATGATGCATGTAAATATATATGAGTTATTGTGAGAATTTAAACATGATGCAAATTCCCTTTTGGACCATGGAGATTGTCTTTGGACGGTGAGTATGATGTCCTTAGACCATGATGTCTTGGGCTATGAATCAAGAGATATAGGATTCGCATGCAATGAAATGATGTTCTCGGGCCCTGGCAATGGTTCCTTTTAACCATGACGCGCTTGAATAATAATTTACAATATTGAGAGATCCTTAGGCCATGACATGGTGTCTTCAGGCTATAAGGATGATACCTTCGGACTATGATGCCTTTGGACAAAATGGCGATGTTTCACCCCATGAAATGCAAAGACATAATGTTGGGTCATATAAGAGAAACAAGGCAGAGCTTAGTCTTGCATAAGATTGGGACAGATCTTAGCCCCGGGAAGGCAAAATAGCGCTAGGTTTCACGTAGCATAGCATTCGGTATTGAGCAAGGAAAGACAGAGCTTAGCCTTATGAAATTAGGGAGGCAGGGCTTTGCCTCATGCAAGAAGGGGAGGAAATTCTTAGCCTCATGCAAGAAAGGGAGACATTGCTTAGTCTCAGGCAATGAAAGGCAGAGCTTAGCCTTATGTAATTAGGGAGGCAATGCTTAGACTTATGCCATATAGGAGACAGGTCTTAGTCTCATGCAAGAAAGTAGACAAGGATTAGTCTCATGCAAGAAGAGGAGACAGGTCTTAGTCTTATGCAATGGAAGGCAGTGCTTAGCCTTATGCAGTTGAGGAGGCAGAGCTTAGCCTCATGCAAGAAGAGGACACAGTGTTTAGTCTCATGCAATGGAAGGCAGTGTTTAACCTTATGCAGTTGAGGAGTCAAGGCTTAGCCTCATGTAAGAGGAGGAGACAAGGCTTAGTCTCATGCAATGGAAGGCAGTGCTTCGCCTTATGCAATTTAGGGAGGCAATGCTTAGACTCATGAGACAATGCTTGGTATCATGCAATGGAAGGTAGTGCTTAGCCTTATGAAAATAGGGAGGCAATGCTTAGCCTTATGCAAGAAGAGGAGACAATGCTTAGTCTCATGCAATGAAAGGCAATGCTTAGCCTTATGCAAATAGGGAGGCAACGCTTAGCCTCATTCAAGAAGAGGCAACAATACTTAGTCTCATGCAATGAAAGGTGGTGCTTAGCATTATGCGAATAGGGAGGCAATGCTTAGCCTCATGCAAGAAGAAGAGATAATGCTTAGTCTCATGCAATGAAAGGTAATGCTTGATAGCAGAGTATGTTCTTATCTGGAGACATGTTTGCGTTTGGTAGCCTTGCTGTTATGAAGATAGTGATTTTTATATGTGTATACTCACAAATAATCCTGTTATGTTCATTGTGCCTGCATCTGAAGAATAATCGTGAGTTTTGCAGGGAAGGTTGGTTCATGACTTCGCCTGCTTGCTTTGTTCTAGAGATCTTGTTCGAGTTACCCTAGGTAACATATCGCTGCCATAGAAATAAAGTTTTCGAAAAATATGCAAGCACTTTGATAAATATGGTTATTTAAAATTATAGTGGTACGCAATATCAAGTAAATTAGATGAATCAATGACTGTGACACTTTAGAGACATTGCGACTTCTTTGCACTAGAATTTTGAGAGTCCTCCTCAAAATTCTGCCCCAGTTTAATAAACGATTATTTGACTCTTCTGCATATGACGAAGGGGAAAATTCTACCCCAGTTTCTCACCAAGTGGAAAAATGAAGATTTAATTAAGATGTGACCGAACCAACAGTGTTGTCTATGTATCCTCTCTTAAACAGGAATCAGGTCAAGCGTAGTTTAGTTACATCAAACGAATAAATGCAAACAATCCTAAACGTATTATCTTTTGACTACGTCTGAGTTGATAGGCTTTGGACAAATTTCTCCGTCCGTTTCTACAAGTATGAGTGCTCCTCCTTTTAGTACCATGTGAACCATGTAGGGCCCTTTCCAAATAGGTAAAAATTTTCCTTTGGCTTCATCTTGATGCGGGAAGAACCGCTTCAACACCAGCTGCCCTTGTGCGAACTATCTGGATCATACCCTTTTATTGAAAGCTCTAGATATTCTATTCTAATAAAGCTGACCATGGCATACCACATTCATTCTTTTCCCGTCAATAAGAGCTAATTGTTCATAACGACTTTATATCCATTCTGCATCACTGACTTTTGCTTCTTGTATAATTCTCAGAGAAGGAATTTCGACTTCGGCGGGAATGACAACTTCAGTACTGTAAACGAACATGTAGGTAGTTGCTCCGATTGATGTGCGGACTGTGATACAATATCCCAATAAGGCAAATGGTAATTTCTCGTGCCATTGCTTGTGGTTGTCTACCATTTTCCTTAGAATTTGCTTGATGTTCTTATTAGCGGCTTCCATGACTACATTCATTTGAGGTCTGTATGTTGTGGAATTCTTATGCTTGATTTTGAAGGTTTCACACATAGCTTTCATTAAGTCGATGCTGATGTTGGCAGCATTGTCGATGATGATGGATTCTGGTACTCTGAATTGGCAAAGAATATGTTTCCTGACAAAATCTGCGATGACTTTCTTGGTTATAGCCTTGTAAGATGCAGCCTCAACCCATTTTTTGAAGTAGGCTATGGCCACTAGAATGAACCTATGCTCGTTTAAAGTGGCAGGCTCGATCGGACCGATGACATCCATTCCCCAAGCGGCAAAAGGCCAAGGTGCACTTGTTGCATAGAGTTCAGTTGGTGGTACCCGTATCATATTTTCTTGTATTTGGCACTGATGACATTTCTGGACATACCTGATGCAGTTTGTTTACATAGTCATCCAAAAATATCCTACCCTCAGTATCTTCTTGGCTAAAATGAAACAATTCATGTGTGGTCCACAAGTTCCAGAGTGTATCTCTTCGAGCAGTTTGGAAGCTTTCTTAGCATCAATGTACTGTAATAATCCTAGGTCTGAATTCCTTCTATACAGAACTCCTTCACTGTGGAATACATGATTGGATAATCTTTGAAGTGTACGTTTCTGAGTATGATTTGCATGCTCCGGGTATTCTCCTTTTGCAAGGTATTCCCTGATATCATAGAACCATGAATTCCCATCCAGTTCTTCTTCAACATGAGCACAATAAGCTGGTTGATTATGGATTCTTACTGGAATAGGGTCGATGAAATTCTTCTCCGGATGCTGTATCATGGATGACAAAGTGGCTAATGCATCTGCGAACTCATTCTGGATTCTCAGAACATGTTTGAACTCTATCTTTGTGAATCTTTTCATCAACTCTTGCACATAGTGCAAATATGGCAATATCTTGGTATTCTTTGTAGCCCATTCTCCTAGAACCTAATGCACCTAAAGGTCTGAATAACCAATTACCAGCAATTTCCAAATATTCATGTCAATGGCCAAATTGAGCCCCAAGATGCAGGCCTCATATGTTGTCGTATTGTTGGTGCATGGAAACCTGAGCTTTGTGGATACCGGATAGTGCTGACATGTCTCTGACACCAAAACAACTCCAATACCCACTCCTTTGAAATTTGCAGCCCTATCAAAGAACATTCTCCAACCGTCGTAGGTTTCTGTGATATCTTCTCCTATAAATGATACTCCTTCATCGGGAAAATACATTTTCAGTGGTTCGTATTCTTCTCCTATAGGATTTTCTACAAGATGATCTACTAATTCCTGTCCTTTGACTACCTTCTGAGTAACATAGATAATTTCAATACACTCAACAATATCTGCCATTTTGCTAGTTTCCCTATAGTCATTGGCTTCTGGAAAATATATTTCAGAGGATCCATCCTTGATATGAGATATGTAGTGTAGGCACAGAAGTAGTGCCTCAATTTCTGAGCTATCCATGTTAAGGTGCAGCAGGTGCTTTTCAACAAGGAATACCGTGCTTCATAGGGTGTCAACTTCTTACTCATATAGTATATGGCATGCTCTTTTCTCCCTGTCTCATCGTGTTGTCCCAAGACACAACCAAAAGCTCTATTTAGTACGGACAGGTAGAGTAGCAGAGGTCTACCAGGTTTCGGCGTGACCAGGATTGGTGGTGTGGATAGGTATTCCTTAATTTTGTCGAAAGCTTTTTTCCATTCTTTAGTCCAACTTGTTGAAGCATATTTCTTCAGCATTTTGAAAATTGGCTCACATATCACGGTCGATTGGGCTATGAAGCGGCTGATGCAATTGAGATGCCCCAAGAAGCTCATCACATCTTTCTTGCTCTTCGGAGGTGTCAAATCTTGGATAGCTTTGACTTTTGAAGGGTCTAGTTCAATCCCTAGGCGACTGACGATGAAACCTAGCAATTTTCTAGCAGGGACTCCAAAGGCACACTTTGCAGGATTCAGTTTCAGATTGTACCTTCGAAACCGATTAAAGAATTTCCTTAAGTCTGCTATATGATCTGTGTTTCTTCTGGTTTTGATGATGATGTCATCCACATATTAGTCTATTTCTTTATGAATCATGTCATGGAAAATAAACGTCATAACTCCTGTATAAGTGGCTACAGTGTTCTTCAGGCCAGACAACATCATTTTATAACAGCACATCCCCCACGGTGTGATAAAGGCTATTTTCTCGGCATCTTCTTCATCCATCCAGATTTGATGGTATCCTGCAAAGCAATCCACAAAGGATTGGAATTCATTCTTGGCACAGTTGTCGATCAGTATGTCTATATTGGGTAGCGAGAAATCATCTTTGGGACTTGCTTTGTTTAAATCTCGATAGTCGACACATACTCTAACCTTCTCATCTTTCTTCGAAACTGGCACGATGTTAGCCAACCAAGTAGGGTATTCGAACACTCTGAGAACCTTAACTTTGATCTATTTGGTGACTTCCTCTTTGATTTTCAGACTCATATCCGGCTTAAACTTTCTGAGTTTCTGCTTTATAGGCGGATACATCGGATTAGTAGGTAATTTATAAGCCACTATAAATGTGCTCAAACCAGTCATATCACCATAAGACCATGCGAAAATATCATCATACTCCTTCAGGAAACAGGTGTACTCTTCTTTCTCTGATGGTGATAGGTGAATGCTTATGCGAGTTTCTTTGATTGTTTCAGAATCTCCCAGATTTACTATCTTGATTTCGTCCAAATTTGACTTAGGCTTGTTCTCAAAATTTTCCATTTCTCTGACAATTTCCTCAAGTATTATATCTTCTTCTTCTATTTCCTTTGAATCATTATCCTTATGTTGCGATGTCTCATTACATGTCACAGTCATCGGTACATCAGGATAAGTAATAATAATGTTGTAGAGAGAAAATGTAAAGGATAGTAATAAATATAAAATAGCAATGCATTAAATAAATCTTGAAAACATCAAAACAAGTACGGTCCGATGACTCGAGCAATTATTTCAAAACAAAATACGTCTCGAAAAAAATACGAAAATGTCTTAAATGCTGCAAATTGATTTTAATAATAGATCATGCTAATTTCCAGGATACCCAAGAACTCGATGGGCCCAGGATGGTGCAGCAGTCCAGTTATTGAAAACAACTCCCTTTCCCACAGTCTAAATTGTAAGGTCTTCCTCCTCCTCCTCCTCCTTAACTATTGCATTGTAGTCCATGTCTTCATCGTCCATAAATAGATTCCTTAGTCCAGCTAAAGCCTTATCTCTTCATAACCCCATATCACATCAGTCTGTTGAAATGTCTAGTGTAGATGCAGTATTGACTGCTCAAATGGGTAATAAGGACCACGCCATGGTGGTGACCAATTCTGATACTCGTGCTAGGTGTATTCACACCCAAGTCTAAAGGTTGTACCGTGGCGCTTTAGCTGTATCGGTTTGGTGATACCTTGGAGATTCTTGTCGAGACCCTTGTTGGGTTTGTACCCTATACATAACAATATGTTTTCAATCTTATTACTCCAGCATTTGTCTTTCTCAATTGCATTGACGCTCTCGATGCGATGGTACGTTTCTCCACCCAACTTCCTTCTATTCTTGACAACTGGAACAGTTTGATTAGTGTAAATGGGGTTACTCCCATCCTCATGGATGATTAGTTCCTGATGGTTCCATTCAAACTTCACAGCCTGGTGTAGAGTAAAGGCTACGGCCCGGCAGCATGTATCCACGGTCGACCCAACAACAGATTATATGTGACAGATATGTCCAATACTTGAAATTCAACATCAAACCAAGTCAGGCCCATCTACAAACATAGGTTAATTTCCTCAATCGTGGCCCTTTGGGACCCATCGAATGCTTTCACGTTCATAGTTTTTGCTTGTATCTCATGCAACCCTTCACCCAACCTCTTCAACATAGTTAACGGACAAATGCTGAGACTCGAACCCCTATTTATTAGGACTCTAGCAATGAATTTGTCCTCAAACTACACTATGATATGTAGTGCCCTATTGTGACTCAACCCTTCTGGTGGCAACTCGTCCTCGTGAAACACAATCTTGTGGCTTTCCAATGCATGTCCCAGCATGTTGGCCATTTCTCTGCTAGTGATGTTGTTGGGTACATAGTCTTCGTTCAGCACTTACATTAATGCAATCCTATGCGCCTCAAAATTCTGTAGTAGTGATAGAATTGATATCTGAGCAGGGGTTTTGTTCAAGTGATCAACCACAAAATACTCTCTTACTTGCACCTTTCTCCAAAGATCATCTGGGCCAGGTTCAATGACAGGCTGCTTGGGAGTGGCTTCTTTACTTGTTCCTCGCAAATGCTCGGGTGTGTAAACCCTACTAGTCCTGGTCATGCCTTGTGCAGCACCTGTTTCTTCCATTTTCCCTTTTCCTTTCCTTCTCGCCTCTGCAGCATAGTCCCATGGTATAGCATTAGAAATTAACGAACAGTGTGGGTGCTACCGCCACGATGAAGGGCGTGGT